>NW_026907278.1:0-46801 GCF_033978795.1 Nerophis ophidion | reverse complement strand
TGCTTTTTTAAATCTTGCAAATGCAAAAAGTAGTTTTTTACTCAATATGACTATAATAGTCTTACAATCCTGAGATAATGCGAAAAAAACAATAAAAATGTATTCAAGCATAACTTCTAAACAACACATGGAAAATGGCTACTAATACCAAGATATATGTATTTTTGTTAGTTGTACTAGAAAAAGCATCTTTTGTGAGGTTCACAAAGACACAAGTTAGTTTTTTTATTCAATATAACAGTACTAAATATGAAAGGTTTATAATCATAACTCCAAAACCAAACATGAAATTTGTCTTGAAAAGCCTGTAATATTGAATGTATGTGAGTTTTACCGGAATCAGGTATTTTGGAAAGGATCACAAATACAAAAATCAGGTTTTGTCAAAAATCAGGTTTGTCAAACTCAAAATGTCAGTTTTTGAAACATAACTCCAAAAATACACATGCAAAATGTCTAATAATGCCTGAAGAAATGCATCTTTGAGAGTTTTCCAGAAAAAAAACATTTGGTAGGGTTTGCAAAAACAAAAAGTATATTTTTACTCAATTTGACAGTAATGTGCTTAGAATCCTGAGATAATGCGAAAAAAGCAATTAAAACGTATTCCAACATAATTCCTAATCCAAACTTGCAAAATGTCTAAAAATGCCTGTGATATTGAATACATGTGAGTTTTACTAGATACAGTTGTTTTTCTATGGTTTGCAAATACAAAAATGAGGTTTTACTCAATATGACTGTATACTGTAACACTCAATATGACAGTTATTTAAACATAACTCCTACACCACACATGAAAAATGGCTAATAATGCCTGAAATAATGCATCTTTGGGAGTTTTATTCGAAACATATGCTTTTTTAAATCTTGCAAATGCCAAAAGTAGTTTTTTACTCAATATGACTATAATAGTCTTACAATCCTGAGATAATGCGAAAAAAGCCAGAAAAATGTATTCAAACATAACTTCTAAACAACACATGGAAAATGGCTACTAATGCCAAGATATATGTATTTTTGTTAGTTGTACTAGAAAAATCATCTTTTGTGAGGTTCACAAAGACACAAGTTAGTTTTTTTTTTCAATATAACAGTACTAAATATGAAAGGTTTATAATCATAACTCCAAAACCAAACATGAAATTTGTCTTGAAAAGCCTGTAATATTGAATTTATGTGAGTTTTACCGGAATCAGGTATTTTGGAAAGGATCACAAATACAAAAATCAGGTTTTGTCAAAAATCAGGTTTGTCAAACTCAAAATGTCAGTTTTTGAAACATAACTCCAAAAATACACATACAAAATGTCTAATAATGCCTGAAGAAATGCATCTTTGAGAGTTTTCCAGAAAAAAAACATTTGGTAGGGTTTGCAAAAACAAAAAGTATATTTTTACTCAATTTGACAGTAATGTACTTAGAATCCTGAGATAATGCAAAAAAAGCAATAAAAACGTATTCCAACATAATTCCTAATCCAAACGTGCAAAATGTCTAAAAATGCCTGTGATATTGAATACATGTGAGTTTTACTAGATACAGTTGTTTTTCTATGGTTTGCAAATACAAAAATGAGGTTTTACTCAATATGACTGCATACTGTAACACTTAATATGACAGTTATTTAAACATAACTCCTACACCACACATGAAAAATGGCTAATAATGCCTGAAATAATGCATCTTTGGGAGTTTTATTCGAAACATATGCTTTTTTAAATCTTGCAAATGCAAAAAGTAGTTTTTTACTCAATATGACTATAATAGTCTTACAATCCTGAGATAATGCGAAAAAAGCAATACAAATGTATTCAAACATAACTTCTAAACAACACATGGAAAATGGCTACTAATGCCAAGATATATG
Organism: Nerophis ophidion; assembly: GCF_033978795.1. NCBI lineage: Eukaryota > Metazoa > Chordata > Actinopteri > Syngnathiformes > Syngnathidae > Nerophis > Nerophis ophidion. Next base: position 44,930 of record NW_026907278.1, on the reverse strand, counting down.
TATTTTTGTTAGTTGTACTAGAAAAATCATCTTTTGTGAGGTTCACAAAGACACAAGTTAGTTTTTTTATTCAATATAACAGTACTAAATATGAAAGGTTTATCATCATAACTCCAAAACCAAACATGAAATTTGTCTTGAAAAGCCTGTAATATTGAATGTATGTGAGTTTTACCGGAATCAGGTATTTTGGAAAGGATCACAAGTACAACAATCAGGTTTTGTAAAAAATCAGGTTTGTCAAACTCAAAATGTCAGTTTTTGAAACATAAGTCCAAAAATGACACATACAAAATGTCTAATAATGCCTGAAGTAATGCATCTATGAAAGTTTTCCAGAAAAAAAACATTTGGTAGGGTTTGCAAAAACAAAAAGTATATTTTTACTCAATTTGACAGTAATGTACTTAGAATCCTGAGATAATGCGAAAAAAGCAATAAAAACATATTCCAACATCATTCCTAATCCAAACGTGCAAAATGTCTAAAAATGCCTGTGATATTGAATACATGTGAGTTTTACTAGATACAGTTGTTTTTCTATGGTTTGCAAATACAAAAATGAGGTTTTACTCAATATGACTGTATACTGTAACACTCAATATGACAGTTATTTAAACATAACTCCTACACCACACATGAAAAATGGCTAATAATGCCTGAAATAATGCATCTTTGGGAGTTTTATTCGAAACATATGCTTTTTTAAATCTTGCAAATGCAAAAAGTAGTTTTTTACTCAATATGACTATAATAGTCTTACAATCCTGAGATAATGCGAAAAAAGCAATAAAAATGTATTCAAGCATAACTTCTAAACAACACATGGAAGATGGTTACTAATACCAAGATATATGTATTTTTGTTAGTTGTACTAGAAAAAGCATCTTTTGTGAGGTTCACAAAGACACAAGTTAGTTTTTTTATTCAATATAACAGTACTAAATATGAAAGGTTTATAATCATAACTCCAAAACCAAACATGAAATTTGTCTTGAAAAGCCTGTAATATTGAATATGTGAGTTTTACCGGAATCAGGTATTTTGGAAAGGATCACAAATACAAAAATCAGGTTTTGTCAAAAATCGGGTTTGTCAAACTCAAAATGTCAGTTTTTGAAACATAACTCCAAAAATACACATGCAAAATGTCTAATAATGCCTGAAGAAATGCATCTTTGAGAGTTTTCCAGAAAAAAAACATTTGGTAGGGTTTGCAAAAACAAAAAGTATATTTTTACTCAATTTGACAGTAATGTACTTAGAATCCTGAGATAATGCGAAAAAAGCAATAAAAATGTATTCCAACATAATTCCTAATCCAAACGTGCAAAATGTCTAAACATGCCTGTGATATTGAATACATGTGAGTTTTACTAGATACAGTTGTTTTTCTATGGTTTGCAAATACAAAAATGAGGTTTTACTCAATACGACTGTATACTGTAACACTCAATATGACAGTTATTTAAACATAACTCCTACACCACACATGAAAAATGGCTAATAATGCCTGAAATAATGCATCTTTGGGAGTTTTATTCGAAACATATGCTTTTTTAAATCTTGCAAATGCCAAAAGTAGTTTTTTACTCAATATGACTATAATAGTCTTACAATCCTGAGATAATGCAAAAAAAGCCAGAAAAATGTATTCAAACATAACTTCTAAACAACACATGGAAAATGGCTACTAATGCCAAGATATATGTATTTTTGTTAGTTGTACTAGAAAAACCATCTTTTGTGAGGTTCACAAAGACACAAGTTAGTTTTTTTTTTTCAATATAACAGTACTAAATATGAAAGGTTTATAATCATAACTCCAAAACCAAACATGAAATTTGTCTTGAAAAGCCTGTAATATTGAATGTATGTGAGTTTTACCGGAATCAGGTATTTTGGAAAGGATCACAAATACAAAAATCAGGTTTTGTCAAAAATCAGGTTTGTCAAACTCAAAATGTCAGTTTTTGAAACATAACTCCAAAAATACACATACAAAATGTCTAATAATGCCTGAAGAAATGCATCTTTGAGAGTTTTCCAGAAAAAAAACATTTGGTAGGGTTTGCAAAAACAAAAATTATTTTTTTTACTCAATTTGACAGTAATGTACTTAGAATCCTGAGATAATGCGAAAAAAGCAATAAAAACGTATTCCAACATAATTCCTAATCCAAACGTGCAAAATGTCTAAAAATGCCTGTGATATTGAATACATGTGAGTTTTACTAGATACAGTTGTTTTTCTATGGTTTGCAAATACAAAAATGAGGTTTTACTCAATATGACTGTATACTGTAACACTCAATATGACAGTTATTTAAACATAACTCCTACACCACACATGAAAAATGGCTAATAATGCCTGAAATAATGCATCTTTGGGACTTTTATTCGAAACATATGCTTTTTTAAATCTTGCAAATGCCAAAAGTAGTTTTTTACTCAATATGACTATAATAGTCTTACAATCCTGAGATAATGCGAAAAAAGCAATAAAAATGTATTCAAGCATAACTTCTAAACAACACATGGAAAATGGCTACTAATACCAAGATATATGTATTTTTGTTAGTTGTACTAGAAAAAGCATCTTTTGTGAGGTTCACAAAGACACAAGTTAGTTTTTTTATTCAATATAACAGTACTAAATATGAAAGGTTTATAATCATAACTCCAAAACCAAACATGAAATTTGTCTTGAAAAGCCTGTAATATTGAATATGTGACTTTTACCGGAATCAGGTATTTTGGAAAGGATCACAAATACAAAAATCAGGTTTTGTCAAAAATCAGGTTTGTCAAACTCAAAATGTCAGTTTTTGAAACATAACTCCAAAAATACACATGCAAAATGTCTAATAATGCCTGAAGAAATGCATCTTTGAGAGTTTTCCAGAAAAAAAACATTTGGTAGGGTTTGCAAAAACAAAAAGTATATTTTTACTCAATTTGACAGTAATATGCTTAGAATCCTGAGATAATGCGAAAAAAGCAATAAAAACGTATTCCAACATAATTCCTAATCCAAACGTGCAAAATGTCTAAAAATGCCTGTGATATTGAATACATGTGAGTTTTACTAGATACAGTTCTTTTTCTATGGTTTGCAAATACAAAAATGAGGTTTTACTCAATATGACTGTATACTGTAACACTCAATATGACAGTTATTTAAACATAACTCCTACACCACACATGAAAAATGGCTAATAATGCCTGAAATAATGCATCTTTGGGAGTTTTATTCGAAACATATGCTTTTTTAAATCTTGCAAATGCAAAAAGTAGTTTTTTACTCAATATGACTATAATAGTCTTACAATCCTGAGATAATGCGAAAAAAGCCAGAAAAATGTATTCAAACATAACTTCTAAACAACACATGGAAAATGGCTACTAATGCCAAGATATATGTATTTTTGTTAGTTGTACTAGAAAAATCATCTTTTGTGAGGTTCACAAAGACACAAGTTAGTTTTTTTTTTTCAATATAACAGTACTAAATATGAAAGGTTTATAATCATAACTCCAAAACCAAACATGAAATTTGTCTTGAAAAGCCTGTAATATTGAATTTATGTGAGTTTTACCGGAATCAGGTATTTTGGAAAGGATCACAAATACAAAAATCAGGTTTTGTCAAAAATCAGGTTTGTCAAACTCAAAATATCAGTTTTTGAAACATAACTCCAAAAATACACATACAAAATGTCTAATAATGCCTGAAGAAATGCATCTTTGAGAGTTTTCCAGAAAAAAAACATTGGTAGGCTTTGCAAAAACAAAAAGTATATTTTTACTCAATTTGACAGTAATGTACTTAGAATCCTGAGATAATGCGAAAAAAGCAATAAAAACTTATTCCAACATAATTCCTAATCCAAACGTGCAAAATGTCTAAAAATGCCTGTGATATTGAATACATGTGAGTTTTACTAGATACAGTTGTTTTTCTATGGTTTGCAAATACAAAAATGAGGTTTTACTCAATATGACTGCATACTGTAACACTCAATATGACAGTTATTTAAACATAACTCCTACACCACACATGAAAAATGGCTAATAATGCCTGAAATAATGCATCTTTGGGAGTTTTATTCGAAACATATGCTTTTTTAAATCTTGCAAATGCAAAAAGTAGTTTTTTACTCAATATGACTATGATAGTCTTACAATCCTGAGATAATGCGAAAAAAGCAATAAAAATGTATTCAAACATAACTTCTAAACAACACATGGAAAATGGCTACTAATGCCAAGATATATGTATTTTTGTTAGTTGTACTAGAAAAATCATCTTTTGTGAGGTTCACAAAGACACAAGTTAGTTTTTTTATTCAATATAACAGTACTAAATATGAAAGGTTTATCATCATAACTCCAAAACCAAACATGAAATTTGTCTTGAAAAGCCTGTAATATTGAATGTATGTAAGTTTTACCGGAATCAGGTATTTTGGAAAGGATCACAAATACAAAAATCAGGTTTTGTCAAAAATCAGGTTTGTCAAACTCAAAATGTCAGTTTTTGAAACATAACTCCAAAAATACACATACAAAATGTCTAATAATGCCTGAAGAAATGCATCTTTGAGAGTTTTCCAGAAAAAAAACATTTGGTAGGGTTTGCAAAACCAAAAGTATATTTTTACTCAATTTGACAGTAATGTACTTAGAATCCTGAGATAATGCAAAAAAAGCAATAAAAACGTATTCCAACATAACTCCTAATCCAAACGTGCAAAATGTCTAAAAATGCCTGTGATATTGAATACATGTGAGTTTTACTAGATACAGTTGTTTTTCTATGGTTTGCAAATACAAAAATGAGGTTTTACTCAATATGACTGTATACTGTAACACTCAATATGACAGTTATTTAAACATAACTCCTACACCACACATGAAAAATGGCTAATAATGCCTGAAATAATGCATCTTTGGGGGGGGGGGGGGGGGGGGGGGGAGTTTTATTCGAAACATATGCTTTTTTAAATCTTGCAAATGCAAAAAGTAGTTTTTTACTCAATATGACTATAATAGTCTTACAATCCTGAGATAATGCGAAAAAAACAATAAAAATGTATTCAAGCATAACTTCTAAACAACACATGGAAAATGGCTACTAATACCAAGATATATGTATTTTTGTTAGTTGTACTAGAAAAAGCATCTTTTGTGAGGTTCACAAAGACACAAGTTAGTTTTTTTATTCAATATAACAGTACTAAATATGAAAGGTTTATAATCATAACTCCAAAACCAAACATGAAATTTGTCTTGAAAAGCCTGTAATATTGAATGTATGTGAGTTTTACCGGAATCAGGTATTTTGGAAAGGATCACAAATACAAAAATCAGGTTTTGTCAAAAATCAGGTTTGTCAAACTCAAAATGTCAGTTTTTGAAACATAACTCCAAAAATACACATGCAAAATGTCTAATAATGCCTGAAGAAATGCATCTTTGAGAGTTTTCCAGAAAAAAAACATTTGGTAGGGTTTGCAAAAACAAAAAGTATATTTTTACTCAATTTGACAGTAATGTGCTTAGAATCCTGAGATAATGCGAAAAAAGCAATTAAAACGTATTCCAACATAATTCCTAATCCAAACTTGCAAAATGTCTAAAAATGCCTGTGATATTGAATACATGTGAGTTTTACTAGATACAGTTGTTTTTCTATGGTTTGCAAATACAAAAATGAGGTTTTACTCAATATGACTGTATACTGTAACACTCAATATGACAGTTATTTAAACATAACTCCTACACCACACATGAAAAATGGCTAATAATGCCTGAAATAATGCATCTTTGGGACTTTTATTCGAAACATATGCTTTTTTAAATCTTGCAAATGCCAAAAGTAGTTTTTTACTCAATATGACTATAATAGTCTTACAATCCTGAGATAATGCGAAAAAAGCAATAAAAATGTATTCAAGCATAACTTCTAAACAACACATGGAAAATGGCTACTAATACCAAGATATATGTATTTTTGTTAGTTGTACTAGACAAAGCATCTTTTGTGAGGTTCACAAAGACACAAGTTAGTTTTTTTATTCAATATAACAGTACTAAATATGAAAGGTTTATAATCATAACTCCAAAACCAAACATGAAATTTGTCTTGAAAAGCCTGTAATATTGAATATGTGACTTTTACCGGAATCAGGTATTTTGGAAAGGATCACAAATACAAAAATCAGGTTTTGTCAAAAATCAGGTTTGTCAAACTCAAAATGTCAGTTTTTGAAACATAACTCCAAAAATACACATGCAAAATGTCTAATAATGCCTGAAGAAATGCATCTTTGAGAGTTTTCCAGAAAAAAAACATTTGGTAGGGTTTGCAAAAACAAAAAGTATATTTTTACTCAATTTGACAGTAATGTGCTTAGAATCCTGAGATAATGCGAAAAAAGCAATAAAAACGTATTCCAACATAATTCCTAATCCAAACGTGCAAAATGTCTAAAAATGCCTGTGATATTGAATACATGTGAGTTTTACTAGATACAGTTCTTTTTCTATGGTTTGCAAATACAAAAATGAGGTTTTACTCAATATGACTGTATACTGTAACACTCAATATGACAGTTATTTAAACATAACTCCTACACCACACATGAAAAATGGCTAATAATGCCTGAAATAATGCATCTTTGGGAGTTTTATTCGAAACATATGCTTTTTTAAATCTTGCAAATGCAAAAAGTAGTTTTTTTACTCAATATGACTATAATAGTCTTACAATCCTGAGATAATGCGAACAAAGCCAGAAAAATGTATTCAAACATAACTTCTAAACAACACATGGAAAATGGCTACTAATGCCAAGATATATGTATTTTTGTTAGTTGTACTAGAAAAATCATCTTTTGTGAGGTTCACAAAGACACAAGTTAGTTTTTTTTTTCAATATAACAGTACTAAATATGAAAGGTTTATAATCATAACTCCAAAACCAAACATGAAATTTGTCTTGAAAAGCCTGTAATATTGAATTTATGTGAGTTTTACCGGAATCAGGTATTTTGGAAAGGATCACAAATACAAAAATCAGGTTTTGTCAAAAATCAGGTTTGTCAAACTCAAAATATCAGTTTTTGAAACATAACTCCAAAAATACACATACAAAATGTCTAATAATGCCTGAAGAAATGCATCTTTGAGAGTTTTCCAGAAAAAAAACATTTGGTAGGCTTTGCAAAAACAAAAAGTATATTTTTACTCAATTTGACAGTAATGTACTTAGAATCCTGAGATAATGCGAAAAAAGCAATAAAAACGTATTCCAACATAATTCCTAATCCAAACGTGCAAAATGTCTAAAAATGCCTGTGATATTGAATACATGTGAGTTTTACTAGATACAGTTGTTTTTCTATGGTTTGCAAATACAAAAATGAGGTTTTACTCAATATGACTGCATACTGTAACACTCAATATGACAGTTATTTAAACATAACTCCTACACCACACATGAAAAATGGCTAATAATGCCTGAAATAATGCATCTTTGGGAGTTTTATTCGAAACATATGCTTTTTTAAATCTTGCAAATGCAAAAAGTAGTTTTTTACTCAATATGACTATGATAGTCTTACAATCCTGAGATAATGCGAAAAAAGCAATAAAAATGTATTCAAACATAACTTCTAAACAACACATGGAAAATGGCTACTAATGCCAAGATATATGTATTTTTGTTAGTTGTACTAGAAAAATCATCTTTTGTGAGGTTCACAAAGACACAAGTTAGTTTTTTTATTCAATATAACAGTACTAAATATGAAAGGTTTATCATCATAACTCCAAAACCAAACATGAAATTTGTCTTGAAAAGCCTGTAATATTGAATGTATGTAAGTTTTACCGGAATCAGGTATTTTGGAAAGGATCACAAATACAAAAATCAGGTTTTGTCAAAAATCAGGTTTGTCAAACTCAAAATGTCAGTTTTTGAAACATAACTCCAAAAATACACATACAAAATGTCTAATAATGCCTGAAGAAATGCATCTTTGAGAGTTTTCCAGAAAAAAAAACATTTGGTAGGGTTTGCAAAACCAAAAGTATATTTTTACTCAATTTGACAGTAATGTACTTAGAATCCTGAGATAATGCAAAAAAAGCAATAAAAACGTATTCCAACATAACTCCTAATCCAAACGTGCAAAATGTCTAAAAATGCCTGTGATATTGAATACATGTGAGTTTTACTAGATACAGTTGTTTTTCTATGGTTTGCAAATACAAAAATGAGGTTTTACTCAATATGACTGTATACTGTAACACTCAATATGACAGTTATTTAAACATAACTCCTACACCACACATGAAAAATGGCTAATAATGCCTGAAATAATGCATCTTTGGGAGTTTTATTCGAAACATATGCTTTTTTAAATCTTGCAAATGCAAAAAGTAGTTTTTTACTCAATATGACTATAATAGTCTTACAATCCTGAGATAATGCGAAAAAAACAATAAAAATGTATTCAAGCATAACTTCTAAACAACACATGGAAAATGGCTACTAATACCAAGATATATGTATTTTTGTTAGTTGTACTAGAAAAAGCATCTTTTGTGAGGTTCACAAAGACACAAGTTAGTTTTTTTATTCAATATAACAGTACTAAATATGAAAGGTTTATAATCATAACTCCAAAACCAAACATGAAATTTGTCTTGAAAAGCCTGTAATATTGAATGTATGTGAGTTTTACCGGAATCAGGTATTTTGGAAAGGATCACAAATACAAAAATCAGGTTTTGTCAAAAATCAGGTTTGTCAAACTCAAAATGTCAGTTTTTGAAACATAACTCCAAAAATACACATGCAAAATGTCTAATAATGCCTGAAGAAATGCATCTTTGAGAGTTTTCCAGAAAAAAAACATTTGGTAGGGTTTGCAAAAACAAAAAGTATATTTTTACTCAATTTGACAGTAATGTGCTTAGAATCCTGAGATAATGCGAAAAAAGCAATTAAAACGTATTCCAACATAATTCCTAATCCAAACTTGCAAAATGTCTAAAAATGCCTGTGATATTGAATACATGTGAGTTTTACTAGATACAGTTGTTTTTCTATGGTTTGCAAATACAAAAATGAGGTTTTACTCAATATGACTGTATACTGTAACACTCAATATGACAGTTATTTAAACATAACTCCTACACCACACATGAAAAATGGCTAATAATGCCTGAAATAATGCATCTTTGGGACTTTTATTCGAAACATATGCTTTTTTAAATCTTGCAAATGCCAAAAGTAGTTTTTTACTCAATATGACTATAATAGTCTTACAATCCTGAGATAATGCGAAAAAAGCAATAAAAATGTATTCAAGCATAACTTCTAAACAACACATGGAAAATGGCTACTAATACCAAGATATATGTATTTTTGTTAGTTGTACTAGACAAAGCATCTTTTGTGAGGTTCACAAAGACACAAGTTAGTTTTTTTATTCAATATAACAGTACTAAATATGAAAGGTTTATAATCATAACTCCAAAACCAAACATGAAATTTGTCTTGAAAAGCCTGTAATATTGAATATGTGACTTTTACCGGAATCAGGTATTTTGGAAAGGATCACAAATACAAAAATCAGGTTTTGTCAAAAATCAGGTTTGTCAAACTCAAAATGTCAGTTTTTGAAACATAACTCCAAAAATACACATGCAAAATGTCTAATAATGCCTGAAGAAATGCATCTTTGAGAGTTTTCCAGAAAAAAAACATTTGGTAGGGTTTGCAAAAACAAAAAGTATATTTTTACTCAATTTGACAGTAATGTACTTAGAATCCTGAGATAATGCGAAAAAAGCAATAAAAACGTATTCCAACATAATTCCTAATCCAAACGTGCAAAATGTCTAAAAATGCCTGTGATATTGAATACATGTGAGTTTTACTAGATACAGTTGTTTTTCTATGGTTTGCAAATACAAAAATGAGGTTTTACTCAATATGACTGTATACTGTAACACTCAATATGACAGTTATTTAAACATAACTCCTACACCACACATGAAAAATGGCTAATAATGCCTGAAATAATGCATCTTTGGGAGTTTTATTCGAAACATATGCTTTTTTAAATTTTGCAAATGCAAAAAGTAGTTTTTTACTCAATATGACTATAATAGTCTTACAATCCTGAGATAATGCGAAAAAAGCCAGAAAAATGTATTCAAACATAACTTCTAAACAACACATGGAAAATGGCTACTAATGCCAAGATATATGTATTTTTGTTAGTTGTACTAGAAAAATCATCTTTTGTGAGGTTCACAAAGACACAAGTTAGTTTTTTTATTCAATATAACAGTACTAAATATGAAAGGTTTATCATCATAACTCCAAAACCAAACATGAAATTTGTCTTGAAAAGCCTGTAATATTGAATGTATGTGAGTTTTACCGGAATCAGGTATTTTGGAAAGGATCACAAATACAAAAATCAGGTTTTGTCAAAAATCAGGTTTGTCAAACTCAAAATGTCAGTTTTTGAAACATAACTCCAAAAATATACATGCAAAATGTCTAATAATGCCTGAAGAAATGCATCTTTGAGAGTTTTCCAGAAAAAAAAACAATTGGTAGGGTTTGCAAAAACAAAAAGTATATTTTTACTCAATTTGACAGTAATGTACTTAGAATCCTGAGATAATGCGAAAAAAGCAATAAAAATGTATTCCAACATAATTCCTAATCCAAACGTGCAAAATGTCTAAAAATGCCTGTGATATTGAATACATGTGAGTTTTACTAGATACAGTTGTTTTTCTATGGTTTGCAAATACAAAAATGAGGTTTTACTCAATATGACTGTATACTGTAACACTCAATATGACAGTTATTTAAACATAACTCCTACACCACACATGAAAAATGGCTAATAATGCCTGAAATCATGCATATTTGGGAGTTTTATTCGAAACATATGCTTTTTTAAATCTTGCAAATGCAAAAAGTAGGTTTTTACTCAATATGACTATGATAGTCCTACAATCCTGAGATAATGCGAAAAAAGCAATAAAAATGTATTCAAACATAACTTCTAAACAACACATGCAAAATGGCTAATAATGCCTAGAGATATGTATTTTTGTTGGTTGTAATAGAAAAATTATCTTTTGTGAGGTTCACAAAGACACAAGTTAGTTTTTTTATTCAATATAACAGTACTAAATATGAAAGGTTTATAATCATAACTCCAAAACCAAACATGAAATTTGTCTTGAAAAGCCTGTAATATTGAATATGTGAGTTTTACCGGAATCAGGTATTTTGGAAAGGATCACAAATACAAAAATCAGGTTTTGTCAAAAATCAGGTTTGTCAAACTCAAAATGTCAGTTTTTGAAACATAACTCCAAAAATACACATGCAAAATGTCTAATAATGCCTGAAGAAATGCATCTTTGAGAGTTTTCCAGAAAAAAAACATTTGGTAGGGTTTGCAAAAACAAAAAGTATATTTTTACTCAATTTGACAGTAATGTGCTTAGAATCCTGAGATAATGCGAAAAAAGCAATAAAAACGTATTCCAACATAATTCCTAATCCAAACGGGCAAAATGTCTAAAAATGCCTGTGATATTGAATACATGTGAGTTTTACTAGATACAGTTGTTTTTCTATGGTTTGCAAATACAAAAATGAGGTTTTACTCAATATGACTGTATACTGTAACACTCAATATGACAGTTATTTAAACATAACTCCTACACCACACATGAAAAATGGCTAATAATGCCTGAAATAATGCATCTTTGGGAGTTTTATTCGAAACATATGCTTTTTTAAATCTTGCAGATGCAAAAAGTAGTTTTTTACTCAATATGACTATAATAGTCTTACAATCCTGAGATAATGCGAAAAAAGCCAGAAAAATGTATTCAAACATAACTTCTAAAAAACACATGGAAAATGGCTACTAATGCCAAGATATATGTATTTTTGTTAGTTGTACTAGAAAAATCATCTTTTGTGAGGTTCACAAAGACACAAGTTAGTTTTTTTTTTCAATATAACAGTACTAAATATGAAAGGTTTATAATCATAACTCCAAAACCAAACATGAAATTTGTCTTGAAAAGCCTGTAATATTGAATGTATGTGAGTTTTACCGGAATCAGGTATTTTGGCAAGGATCACAAATACAAAAATCAGGTTTTGTCAAAAATCAGGTTTGTCAAACTCAAAATGTCAGTTTTTGAAACATAACTCCAAAAATACACATGCAAAATGTCTAATAATGCCTGAAGAAATGCATCTTTGAGAGTTTTCCAGAAAAAAAACATTTGGTAGGGTTTGCAAAAACAAAAAGTATATTTTTACTCAATTTGACAGTAATGTGCTTAGAATCCTGAGATAATGCGAAAAAAGCAATAAAAACGTATTCCAACATAATTCCTAATCCAAACGTGCAAAATGTCTAAAAATGCCTGTGATATTGAATACATGTGAGTTTTACTAGATACAGTTGTTTTTCTATGGTTTGCAAATACAAAAATGAGGTTTTACTCAATATGACTGTATACTGTAACACTCAATATGACAGTTATTTAAACATAACTCCTACACCACACATGAAAAATGGCTAATAATGCCTGAAATAATGCATCTTTGGGAGTTTTATTCGAAACATATGCTTTTTTAAATCTTGCAAATGCAAAAAGTAGTTTTTTACTCAATATGACTATAATAGTCTTACAATCCTGAGATAATGCGAAAAAAGCCAGAAAAATGTATTCAAACATAACTTCTAAACAACACATGGAAAATGGCTACTAATGCCAAGATATATGTATTTTTGTTAGTTGTACTAGAAAAAGCATCTTTTGTGAGGTTCACAAAGACACAAGTTAGTTTTTTTTTTCAATATAACAGTACTAAATATGAAAGGTTTATAATCATAACTCCAAAACCAAACATGAAATTTGTCTTGAAAAGCCTGTAATATTGAATGTATGTGAGTTTTACCGGAATCAGGTATTTTGGCAAGGATCACAAATACAAAAATCAGGTTTTGTCAAAAATCAGGTTTGTCAAACTCAAAATGTCAGTTTTTGAAACATAACTCCAAAAATACACATGCAAAATGTCTAATAATGCCTGAAGAAATGCATCTTTGAGAGTTTTCCAGAAAAAAAACATTTGGTAGGGTTTGCAAAAACAAAAAGTATATTTTTACTCAATTTGACAGTAATGTGCTTAGAATCCTGAGATAATGCGAAAAAAGCAATAAAAACGTATTCCAACATAATTCCTAATCCAAACGTGCAAAATGTCTAAAAATGCCTGTGATATTGAATACATGTGAGTTTTACTAGATACAGTTGTTTTTCTATGGTTTGCAAATACAAAAATGAGGTTTTACTCAATATGACTGTATACTGTAACACTCAATATGACAGTTATTTAAACATAACTCCTACACCACACATGAAAAATGGCTAATAATGCCTGAAATAATGCATCTTTGGGAGTTTTATTCGAAACATATGCTTTTTTAAATCTTGCAAATGCAAAAAGTAGTTTTTTACTCAATATGACTATAATAGTCTTACAATCCTGAGATAATGCGAACAAAGCCAGAAAAATGTATTCAAACATAACTTCTAAACAACACATGGAAAATGGCTACTAATGCCAAGATATATGTATTTTTGTTAGTTGTACTAGAAAAATCATCTTTTGTGAGGTTCACAAAGACACAAGTTAGTTTTTTTTTTCAATATAACAGTACTAAATATGAAAGGTTTATAATCATAACTCCAAAACCAAACATGAAATTTGTCTTGAAAAGCCTGTAATATTGAATTTATGTGAGTTTTACCGGAATCAGGTATTTTGGAAAGGATCACAAATACAAAAATCAGGTTTTGTCAAAAATCAGGTTTGTCAAACTCAAAATGTCAGTTTTTGAAACATAACTCCAAAAATACACATACAAAATGTCTAATAATGCCTGAAGAAATGCATCTTTGAGAGTTTTCCAGAAAAAAAACATTTGGTAGGGTTTGCAAAAACAAAAAGTATATTTTTACTCAATTTGACAGTAATGTACTTAGAATCCTGAGATAATGCAAAAAAAGCAATAAAAACGTATTCCAACATAATTCCTAATCCAAACGTGCAAAATGTCTAAAAATGCCTGTGATATTGAATACATGTGAGTTTTACTAGATACAGTTGTTTTTCTATGGTTTGCAAATACAAAAATGAGGTTTTACTCAATATGACTGCATACTGTAACACTCAATATGACAGTTATTTAAACATAACTCCTACACCACACATGAAAAATGGCTAATAATGCCTGAAATAATGCATCTTTGGGAGTTTTATTCGAAACATATGCTTTTTTAAATCTTGCAAATGCAAAAAGTAGTTTTTTACTCAATATGACTATAATAGTCTTACAATCCTGAGATAATGCGAAAAAAGCAATACAAATGTATTCAAACATAACTTCTAAACAACACATGGAAAATGGCTACTAATGCCAAGATATATGTATTTTTGTTAGTTGTACTAGAAAAATCATCTTTTGTGAGGTTCACAAAGACACAAGTTAGTTTTTTTATTCAATATAACAGTACTAAATATGAAAGGTTTATCATCATAACTCCAAAACCAAACATGAAATTTGTCTTGAAAAGCCTGTAATATTGAATGTATGTGAGTTTTACCGGAATCAGGTATTTTGGCAAGGATCACAAATACAAAAATCAGGTTTTGTCAAAAATCAGGTTTGTCAAACTCAAAATGTCAGTTTTTGAAACATAACTCCAAAAATACACATGCAAAATGTCTAATAATGCCTGAAGAAATGCATCTTTGAGAGTTTTCCAGAAAAAAAACATTTGGTAGGGTTTGCAAAAACAAAAAGTATATTTTTACTCAATTTGACAGTAATGTGCTTAGAATCCTGAGATAATGCGAAAAAAGCAATAAAAACGTATTCCAACATAATTCCTAATCCAAACGTGCAAAATGTCTAAAAATGCCTGTGATATTGAATACATGTGAGTTTTACTAGATACAGTTGTTTTTCTATGGTTTGCAAATACAAAAATGAGGTGTTACTCAATATGACTGTATACTGTAACACTCAATATGACAGTTATTTAAACATAACTCCTACACCACACATGAAAAATGGCTAATAATGCTTGAAATAATGCATCTTTGGGAGTTTTATTCGAAACATATGCTTTTTTAAATCTTGCAAATGCAAAAAGTAGTTTTTTACTCAATATGACTATAATAGTCTTACAATCCTGAGATAATGCGAACAAAGCCAGAAAAATGTATTCAAACATAACTTCTAAACAACACATGGAAAATGGCTACTAATGCCAAGATATATGTATTTTTGTTAGTTGTACTAGAAAAATCATCTTTTGTGAGGTTCACAAAGACACAAGCTAGTTTTTTTATTCAATATAACAGTACTAAATATGAAAGGTTTATCATCATAACTCCAAAACCAAACATGAAATTTGTCTTGAAAAGCCTGTAATATTGAATGTATGTGAGTTTTACCGGAATCAGGTATTTTGGAAAGGATCACAAATACAAAAATCAGGTTTTGTCAAAAATCAGGTTTGTCAAACTCAAAATGTCAGTTTTTGAAACATAACTCCAAAAATACACATACAAAATGTCTAATAATGCCTGAAGAAATGCATCTTTGAGAGTTTTCCAGAAAAAAAACATTTGGTAGGGTTTGCAAAAACAAAAAGTATATTTTTACTCAATTTGACAGTAATGTACTTAGAATCCTGAGATAATGCGAAAAAAGCAATAAAAATGTATTCCAACATAATTCCTAATCCAAACGTGCAAAATGTCTAAAAATGCCTGTGATATTGAATACATGTGAGTTTTACTAGATACAGTTGTTTTTCTATGGTTTGCAAATACAAAAATGAGGTTTTACTCAATATGACTGTATACTGTAAGACTCAATATGACAGTTATTTAAACATAACTCCTACACCACACATGAAAAATGGCTAATAATGCCTGAAATCATGCATATTTGGGAGTTTTACTCGAAACATATGCTTTTTTAAATCTTGCAAATGCAAAAAGTAGGTTTTTACTCAATATGACTATGATAGTCCTACAATCCTGAGATAATGCGAAAAAAGCAATAAAAATGTATTCAAACATAACTTCTAAACAACACATGCAAAATGGCTAATAATGCCTAGAGATATGTATTTTTGTTGGTTGTAATAGAAAAATTATCTTTTGTGAGGTTCACAAAGACACAAGTTAGTTTTTTTATTCAATATAACAGTACTAAATATGAAAGGTTTATAATCATAACTCCAAAACCAAACATGAAATTTGTCTTGAAAAGCCTGTAATATTGAATATGTGAGTTTTACCGGAATCAGGTATTTTGGAAAGGATCACAAATACAAAAATCAGGTTTTGTCAAAAATCAGGTTTGTCAAACTCAAAATGTCAGTTTTTGAAACATAACTCCAAAAATACACATGCAAAATGTCTAATAATGCCTGAAGAAATGCATCTTTGAGAGTTTTCCAGAAAAAAAAACATTTGGTAGGGTTTGCAAAAACAAAAAGTATACTTTTACTCAATTTGACAGTAATGTGCTTAGAATCCTGAGATAATGCGAAAAAAGCAATAAAAACGTATTCCAACATAATTCCTAATCCAAACGTGCAAAATGTCTTAAAATGCCTGTGATATTGAATACATGTGAGTTTTACTAGATACAGTTGTTTTTCTATGGTTTGCAAATACAAAAATGAGGTTTTACTCAATATGACTGTATACTGTAACACTCAATATGACAGTTATTTAAACATAACTCCTACACCACACATGAAAAATGGCTAATAATGCCTGAAATAATGCATCTTTGGGAGTTTTATTCGAAACATATGCTTTTTTAAATCTTGCAAATGCAAAAAGTAGTTTTTTACTCAATATGACTATAATAGTCTTACAATCCTGAGATAATGCGAAAAAAGCCAGAAAAATGTATTCAAACATAACTTCTAAACAACACATGGAAAATGGCTACTAATGCCAAGATATATGTATTTTTGTTAGTTGTACTAGAAAAATCATCTTTTGTGAGGTTCACAAAGACACAAGTTAGTTTTTTTTTTCAATATAACAGTACTAAATATGAAAGGTTTATAATCATAACTCCAAAACCAAACATGAAATTTGTCTTGAAAAGCCTGTAATATTGAATTTATGTGAGTTTTACCGGAATCAGGTATTTTGGAAAGGATCACAAATACAAAAATCAGGTTTTGTCAAAAATCAGATTTGTCAAACTCAAAATATCAGTTTTTGAAACATAACTCCAAAAATACACATACAAAATGTCTAATAATGCCTGAAGAAATGCATCTTTGAGAGTTTTCCAGAAAAAAAACATTTGGTAGGCTTTGCAAAAACAAAAAGTATATTTTTACTCAATTTGACAGTAATGTACTTAGAATCCTGAGATAATGCGAAAAAAGCAATAAAAACGTATTCCAACATAATTCCTAATCCAAACGTGCAAAATGTCTAAAAATGCCTGTGATATTGAATACATGTGAGTTTTACTAGATACAGTTGTTTTTCTATGGTTTGCAAATACAAAAATGAGGTTTTACTCAATATGACTGCATACTGTAACACTCAATATGACAGTTATTTAAACATAACTCCTACACCACACATGAAAAATGGCTAATAATGCCTGAAATAATGCATCTTTGGGAGTTTTATCCGAAACATATGCTTTTTTAAATCTTGCAAATGCAAAAAGTAGTTTTTTACTCAATATGACTATGATAGTCTTACAATGCTGAGATAATGCGAAAAAAGCAATAAAAATGTATTCAAACATAACTTCTAAACAACACATGGAAAATGGCTACTAATGCCAAGATATATGTATTTTTGTTAGTTGTACTAGAAAAATCATCTTTGTGAGGTTCACAAAGACACAAGTTAGTTTTTTTATTCAATATAACAGTACTAAATATGAAAGGTTTATCATCATAACTCCAAAACCAAACATGAAATTTGTCTTGAAAAGCCTGTAATATTGAATGTATGTGAGTTTTACCGGAATCAGGTATTTTGGAAAGGATCACAAATACAAAAATCAGGTTTTGTCAAAAATCAGGTTTGTCAAACTCAAAATGTCAGTTTTTGAAACATAACTCCAAAAATACACATACAAAATGTCTAATAATGCCTGAAGAAATGCATCTTTGAGAGTTTTCCAGAAAAAAAAACATTTGGTAGGGTTTGCAAAACCAAAAGTATATTTTTACTCAATTTGACAGTAATGTACTTAGAATCCTGAGATAATGCAAAAAAAAGCAATAAAAACGTATTCCAACATAACTCCTAATCCAAACGTGCAAAATGTCTAAAAATGCCTGTGATATTGAATACATGTGAGTTTTACTAGATACAGTTGTTTTTCTATGGTTTGCAAATACAAAAATGAGGTTTTACTCAATATGACTGTATACTGTAACACTCAATATGACAGTTATTTAAACATAACTCCTACACCACACATGAAAAATGGCTAATAATGCCTGAAATAATGCATCTTTGGGAGTTTTATTCGAAACATATGCTTTTTTAAATTTTGCAAATGCAAAAAGTATTTTTTTACTCAATATGACTATAATAGTCTTACAATCCTGAGATAATGCGAACAAAGCCAGAAAAATGTATTCAAACATAACTTCTAAACAACACATGGAAAATGGCTACTAATGCCAAGATATATGTATTTTTGTTAGTTGTACTAGAAAAATCATCTTTTGTGAGGTTCACAAAGACACAAGTTAGTTTTTTTTTCAATATAACAGTACTAAATATGAAAGGTTTATAATCATAACTCCAAAACCAAACATGAAATTTGTCTTGAAAAGCCTGTAATATTGAATGTATGTGAGTTTTACCGGAATCAGGTATTTTGGAAAGGATCACAAATACAAAAATCAGGTTTTGTCAAAAATCAGGTTTGTCAAACTCAAAATATCAGTTTTTGAAACATAACTCCAAAAATACACATACAAAATGTCTAATAATGCCTGAAGAAATGCATCTTTGAGAGTTTTCCAGAAAAAAAACATTTGGTAGGCTTTGCAAAAACAAAAAGTATATTTTTACTCAATTTGACAGTAATGTACTTAGAATCCTGAGATAATGCGAAAAAAGCAATAAAAACGTATTCCAACATCATTCCTAATCCAAACTTGCAAAATGTCTAAAAATGCCTGTGATATTGAATACATGTGAGTTTTACTAGATACAGTTGTTTTTCTATGGTTTGCAAATACAAAAATGAGGTTTTACTCAATATGACTGTATACTGTAACACTCAATATGACAGTTATTTAAACATAACTCCTACACCACACATGAAAAATGGCTAATAATGCCTGAAATAATGCATCTTTGGGAGTTTTATTCGAAACATATGCTTTTTTAAATCTTGCAAATGCCAAAAGTAGTTTTTTACTCAATATGACTATAATAGTCTTACAATCCTGAGATAATGCGAAAAAAGCCAGAAAAATGTATTCAAACATAACTTCTAAACAACACATGGAAAATGGCTACTCATGCCAAGATATATGTATTTTTGTTAGTTGTACTAGAAAAATCATCTTTTGTGAGGTTCACAAAGACACAAGTTAGTTTTTTTATTCAATATAACAGTACTAAATATGAAAGGTTTATCATCATAACTCCAAAACCAAACATGAAATTTGTCTTGAAAAGCCTGTAATATTGAATGTATGTGAGTTTTACCGGAATCAGGTATTTTGGAAAGGATCACAAGTACAACAATCAGGTTTTGTAAAAAATCAGGTTTGTCAAACTCAAAATGTCAGTTTTTGAAACATAACTCCAAAAATACACATACAAAATGTCTAATAATGCCTGAAGTAATGCATCTTTGAAAGTTTTCCAGAAAAAAAACATTTGGTAGGGTTTGCAAAAACAAAAAGTATATTTTTACTCAATTTGACAGTAATGTACTTAGAATCCTGAGATAATGCGAAAAAAGCAATAAAAACATATTCCAACATCATTCCTAATCCAAACGTGCAAAATGTCTAAAAATGCCTGTGATATTGAATACATGTGAGTTTTACTAGATACAGTTGTTTTTCTATGGTTTGCAAATACAAAAATGAGGTTTTACTCAATATGACTGTATACTGTAACACTCAATATGACAGTTATTTAAACATAACTCCTACACCACACATGAAAAATGGCTAATAATGCCTGAAATAATGCATCTTTGGGAGTTTTATTCGAAACATATGCTTTTTTAAATCTTGCAAATGCAAAAAGTAGTTTTTTACTCAATATGACTATAATAGTCTTACAATCCTGAGATAATGCGAAAAAAGCAATAAAAATTTATTCAAACATAACTTCTAAACAACACATGGAAAATGGCTACTAATGCCAAGATATATGTATTTTTGTTAGTTGTACTAGAAAAATCATCTTTTGTGAGGTTCACAAAGACACAAGTTAGTTTTTTTATTCAATATAACAGTACTAAATATGAAAGGTTTATCATCATAACTCCAAAACCAAACATGAAATTTGTCTTGAAAAGCCTGTAATATTGAATGTATGTAAGTTTTACCGGAATCAGGTATTTTGGAAAGGATCACAAATACAAAAATCAGGTTTTGTCAAAAATCAGGTTTGTCAAACTCAAAATGTCAGTTTTTGAAACATAACTCCAAAAATACACATACAAAATGTCTAATAATGCCTGAAGAAATGCATCTTTGAGAGTTTTCCAGAAAAAAAAACATTTGGTAGGGTTTGCAAAACCAAAAGTATATTTTTACTCAATTTGACAGTAATGTACTTAGAATCCTGAGATAATGCAAAAAAAGCAATAAAAACGTATTCCAACATAACTCCTAATCCAAACGTGCAAAATGTCTAAAAATGCCTGTGATATTGAATACATGTGAGTTTTACTAGATACAGTTGTTTTTCTATGGTTTGCAAATACAAAAATGAGGTTTTACTCAATATGACTGTATACTGTAACACTCAATATGACAGTTATTTAAACATAACTCCTACACCACACATGAAAAATGGCTAATAATGCCTGAAATAATGCATCTTTGGGAGTTTTATTCGAAACATATGCTTTTTTAAATCTTGCAAATGCAAAAAGTAGTTTTTTACTCAATATGACTATAATAGTCTTACAATCCTGAGATAATGCGAAAAAAACAATAAAAATGTATTCAAGCATAACTTCTAAACAACACATGGAAAATGGCTACTAATACCAAGATATATGTATTTTTGTTAGTTGTACTAGAAAAAGCATCTTTTGTGAGGTTCACAAAGACACAAGTTAGTTTTTTTATTCAATATAACAGTACTAAATATGAAAGGTTTATAATCATAACTCCAAAACCAAACATGAAATTTGTCTTGAAAAGCCTGTAATATTGAATGTATGTGAGTTTTACCGGAATCAGGTATTTTGGAAAGGATCACAAATACAAACATCAGGTTTTGTCAAAAATCAGGTTTGTCAAACTCAAAATGTCAGTTTTTGAAACATAACTCCAAAAATACACATGCAAAATGTCTAATAATGCCTGAAGAAATGCATCTTTGAGAGTTTTCCAGAAAAAAAACATTTGGTAGGGTTTGCAAAAACAAAAAGTATATTTTTACTCAATTTGACAGTAATGTGCTTAGAATCCTGAGATAATGCGAAAAAAGCAATTAAAACGTATTCCAACATAATTCCTAATCCAAACTTGCAAAATGTCTAAAAATGCCTGTGATATTGAATACATGTGAGTTTTACTAGATACAGTTGTTTTTCTATGGTTTGCAAATACAAAAATGAGGTTTTACTCAATATGACTGTATACTGTAACACTCAATATGACAGTTATTTAAACATAACTCCTACACCACACATGAAAAATGGCTAATAATGCCTGAAATAATGCATCTTTGGGAGTTTTATTCGAAACATATGCTTTTTTAAATCTTGCAAATGCAAAAAGTAGTTTTTTACTCAATATGACTATAATAGTCTTACAATCCTGAGATAATGCGAAAAAAGCCATAAAAATGTATTCAAACATAACTTCTAAACAACACATGGAAAATGGCTACTAATGCCAAGATATATGTATTTTTGTTAGTTGTACTAGAAAAATCATCTTTTGTGAGGTTCACAAAGACACAAGTTAGTTTTTTTATTCAATATAACAGTACTAAATATGAAAGGTTTATCATCATAACTCCAAAACCAAACATGAAATTTGTCTTGAAAAGCCTGTAATATTGAATGTATGTGAGTTTTACCGGAATCAGGTATTTTGGAAAGGATCACAAATACAAAAATCAGGTTTTCTCAAAAATCAGGTTTGTCAAACTCAAAATGTCAGTTTTTGAAACATAACTCCAAAAATACACATACAAAATGTCTAATAATGCCTGAAGAAATGCATCTTTGAGAGTTTTCCAGAAAAAAAAACATTTGGTAGGGTTTGCAAAACCAAAAGTATATTTTTACTCAATTTGACAGTAATGTACTTAGAATCCTGAGATAATGCGAAAAAAGCAATAAAAACGTATTCCAACATAACTCCTAATCCAAACGTGCAAAATGTCTAAAAATGCCTGTGATATTGAATACATGTGAGTTTTACTAGATACAGTTGTTTTTCTATGGTTTGCAAATACAAAAATGAGGTTTTACTCAATATGACTGTATACTGTAACACTCAATATGACAGTTATTTAAACATAACTCCTACACCACACATGAAAAATGGCTAATAATGCCTGAAATAATGCATCTTTGGGAGTTTTATTCGAAACATATGCTTTTTTAAATCTTGCAAATGCAAAAAGTAGTTTTTTACTCAATATGACTATAATAGTCTTACAATCCTGAGATAATGCGAAAAAAGCCAGAAAAATGTATTCAAACATAACTTCTAAACAACACATGGAAAATGGCTACTAATGCCAAGATATATGTATTTTTGTTAGTTGTACTAGAAAAATCATCTTTTGTGAGGTTCACAAAGACACAAGTTAGTTTTTTTTTTCAATATAACAGTACTAAATATGAAAGGTTTATAATCATAACTCCAAAACCAAACATGAAATTTGTCTTGAAAAGCCTGTAATATTGAATTTATGTGAGTTTTACCGGAATCAGGTATTTTGGAAAGGATCACAAATACAAAAATCAGGTTTTGTCAAAAATCAGGTTTGTCAAACTCAAAATATCAGTTTTTGAAACATAACTCCAAAAATACACATAAAAAATGTCTAATAGTGCCTGAAGAAATGCATCTTTGAGAGTTTTCCAGAAAAAAAACATTTGGTAGGCTTTGCAAAAACAAAAAGTATATTTTTACTCAATTTGACAGTAATGTACTTAGAATCCTGAGATAATGCGAAAAAAGCAATAAAAACGTATTCCAACATAATTCCTAATCCAAACGTGCAAAATGTCTAAAAATGCCTGTGATATTGAATACATGTGAGTTTTACTAGATACAGTTGTTTTTCTATGGTTTGCAAATACAAAAATGAGGTTTTACTCAATATGACTGCATACTGTAACACTCAATATGACAGTTATTTAAACATAACTCCTACACCACACATGAAAAATGGCTAATAATGCCTGAAATAATGCATCTTTGGGAGTTTTATTCGAAACATATGCTTTTTTAAATCTTGCAAATGCAAAAAGTAGTTTTTTACTCAATATGACTATAATAGTCTTACAATCCTGAGATAATGCGAAAAAAGCAATACAAATGTATTCAAACATAACTTCTAAACAACACATGGAAAATGGCTACTAATGCCAAGATATATGTATTTTTGTTAGTTGTACTAGAAAAATCATCTTTTGTGAGGTTCACAAAGACACAAGTTAGTTTTTTTATTCAATATAACAGTACTAAATATGAAAGGTTTATCATCATAACTCCAAAACCAAACATGAAATTTGTCTTGAAAAGCCTGTAATATTGAATGTATGTGAGTTTTACCGGAATCAGGTATTTTGGAAAGGATCACAAGTACAACAATCAGGTTTTGTAAAAAATCAGGTTTGTCAAACTCAAAATGTCAGTTTTTGAAACATAACTCCAAAAATACACATACAAAATGTCTAATAATGCCTGAAGTAATGCATCTTTGAAAGTTTTCCAGAAAAAAAACATTTGGTAGGGTTTGCAAAAACAAAAAGTATATTTTTACTCAATTTGACAGTAATGTACTTAGAATCCTGAGATAATGCGAAAAAAGCAATAAAAACATATTCCAACATCATTCCTAATCCAAACGTGCAAAATGTCTAAAAATGCCTGTGATATTGAATACATGTGAGTTTTACTAGATACAGTTGTTTTTCTATGGTTTGCAAATACAAAAATGAGGTTTTACTCAATATGACTGTATACTGTAACACTCAATATGACAGTTATTTAAACATAACTCCTACACCACACATGAAAAATGGCTAATAATGCCTGAAATAATGCATCTTTGGGAGTTTTATTCGAAACATATGCTTTTTTAAATCTTGCAAATGCAAAAAGTAGTTTTTTACTCAATATGACTATAATAGTCTTACAATCCTGAGATAATGCGAAAAAAGCAATAAAAATGTATTCAAGCATAACTTCTAAACAACACATGGAAGATGGTTACTAATACCAAGATATATGTATTTTTGTTAGTTGTACTAGAAAAAGCATCTTTTGTGAGGTTCACAAAGACACAAGTTAGTTTTTTTATTCAATATAACAGTACTAAATATGAAAGGTTTATAATCATAACTCCAAAACCAAACATGAAATTTGTCTTGAAAAGCCTGTAATATTGAATTTATGTGAGTTTTACCGGAATCAGGTATTTTGGAAAGGATCACAAATACAAAAATCAGGTTTTGTCAAAAATCGGGTTTGTCAAACTCAAAATGTCAGTTTTTGAAACATAACTCCAAAAATACACATGCAAAATGTCTAATAATGCCTGAAGAAATGCATCTTTGAGAGTTTTCCAGAAAAAAAACATTTGGTAGGGTTTGCAAAAACAAAAAGTATATTTTTACTCAATTTGACTGTAATGTACTTAGAATCCTGAGATAATGCGAAAAAAGCAATAAAAATGTATTCCAACATAATTCCTAATCCAAACGTGCAAAATGTCTAAACATGCCTGTGATATTGAATACATGTGAGTTTTACTAGATACAGTTGTTTTTCTATGGTTTGCAAATACAAAAATGAGGTGTTACTCAATATGACTGTATACTGTAACACTCAATATGACAGTTATTTAAACATAACTCCTACACCACACATGAAAAATGGCTAATAATGCCTGAAATAATGCATCTTTGGGAGTTTTATTCGAAACATATGCTTTTTTAAATCTTGCAAATGCCAAAAGTAGTTTTTTACTCAATATGACTATAATAGTCTTACAATCCTGAGATAATGCAAAAAAAGCCAGAAAAATGTATTCAAACATAACTTCTAAACAACACATGGAAAATGGCTACTAATGCCAAGATATATGTATTTTTGTTAGTTGTACTAGAAAAACCATCTTTTGTGAGGTTCACAAAGACACAAGTTAGTTTTTTTTTTTCAATATAACAGTACTAAATATGAAAGGTTTATAATCATAACTCCAAAACCAAACATGAAATTTGTCTTGAAAAGCCTGTAATATTGAATGTATGTGAGTTTTACCGGAATCAGGTATTTTGGAAAGGATCACAAATACAAAAATCAGGTTTTGTCAAAAATCAGGTTTGTCAAACTCAAAATGTCAGTTTTTGAAACATAACTCCAAAAATACACATACAAAATGTCTAATAATGCCTGAAGAAATGCATCTTTGAGAGTTTTCCAGAAAAAAAACATTTGGTAGGGTTTGCAAAAACAAAAATTATTTTTTTTACTCAATTTGACAGTAATGTACTTAGAATCCTGAGATAATGCGAAAAAAGCAATAAAAACGTATTCCAACATAATTCCTAATCCAAACGTGCAAAATGTCTAAAAATGCCTGTGATATTGAATACATGTGAGTTTTACTAGATACAGTTGTTTTTCTATGGTTTGCAAATAGAAAAATGAGGTTTTACTCAATATGACTGTATACTGTAACACTCAATATGACAGTTATTTAAACATAACTCCTACACCACACATGAAAAATGGCTAATAATGCCTGAAATAATGCATCTTTGGGACTTTTATTCGAAACATATGCTTTTTTAAATCTTGCAAATGCCAAAAGTAGTTTTTTACTCAATATGACTATAATAGTCTTACAATCCTGAGATAATGCGAAAAAAGCAATAAAAATGTATTCAAGCATAACTTCTAAACAACACATGGAAAATGGCTACTAATACCAAGATATATGTATTTTTGTTAGTTGTACTAGAAAAAGCATCTTTTGTGAGGTTCACAAAGACACAAGTTAGTTTTTTTATTCAATATAACAGTACTAAATATGAAAGGTTTATAATCATAACTCCAAAACCAAACATGAAATTTGTCTTGAAAAGCCTGTAATATTGAATATGTGACTTTTACCGGAATCAGGTATTTTGGAAAGGATCACAAATACAAAAATCAGGTTTTGTCAAAAATCAGGTTTGTCAAACTCAAAATGTCAGTTTTTGAAACATAACTCCAAAAATACACATGCAAAATGTCTAATAATGCCTGAAGAAATGCATCTTTGAGAGTTTTCCAGAAAAAAAACATTTGGTAGGGTTTGCAAAAACAAAAAGTATATTTTTACTCAATTTGACAGTAATGTGCTTAGAATCCTGAGATAATGCGAAAAAAGCAATAAAAACGTATTCCAACATAATTCCTAATCCAAACGTGCAAAATGTCTAAAAATGCCTGTGATATTGAATACATGTGAGTTTTACTAGATACAGTTGTTTTTCTGTGGTTTGCAAATACAAAAATGAGGTTTTACTCAATATGACTGCATACTGTAACACTCAATATGACAGTTATTTAAACATAACTCCTACACCACACATGAAAAATGGCTAATAATGCCTGAAATAATGCATCTTTGGGAGTTTTATTCGAAACATATGCTTTTTTAAATTTTGCAAATGCAAAAAGTATTTTTTTACTCAATATGACTATAATAGTCTTACAATCCTGAGATAATGCGAACAAAGCCAGAAAAATGTATTCAAACATAACTTCTAAACAACACATGGAAAATGGCTACTCATGCCAAGATATATGTATTTTTGTTAGTTGTACTAGAAAAATCATCTTTTGTGAGGTTCACAAAGACACAAGTTAGTTTTTTTATTCAATATAACAGTACTAAATATGAAAGGTTTATCATCATAACTCCAAAACCAAACATGAAATTTGTCTTGAAAAGCCTGTAATATTGAATGTATGTGAGTTTTACCGGAATCAGGTATTTTGGAAAGGATCACAAATACAAAAATCAGGTTTTGTCAAAAATCAGGTTTGTCAAACTCAAAATGTCAGTTTTTGAAACATAACTCCAAAAATACACATACAAAATGTCTAATAATGCCTGAAGAAATGCATCTTTGAGAGTTTTCCAGAAAAAAAAACATTTGGTAGGGTTTGCAGAACCAAAAGTATATTTTTACTCAATTTGACAGTAATGTACTTAGAATCCTGAGATAATGCAAAAAAAGCAATAAAAACGTATTCCAACATAACTCCTAATCCAAACGTGCAAAATGTCTAAAAATGCCTGTGATATTGAATACATGTGAGTTTTACTAGATACAGTTGTTTTTCTATGGTTTGCAAATACAAAAATGAGGTTTTACTCAATATGACTGTATACTGTAACACTCAATATGACAGTTATTTAAACATAACTCCTACACCACACATGAAAAATGGCTAATAATGCCTGAAATAATGCATCTTTGGGAGTTTTATTCGAAACATATGCTTTTTTAAATCTTGCAAATGCAAAAAGTAGTTTTTTACTCAATATGACTATAATAGTCTTACAATCCTGAGATAATGCGAAAAAAACAATAAAAATGTATTCAAGCATAACTTCTAAACAACACATGGAAAATGGCTACTAATACCAAGATATATGTATTTTTGTTAGTTGTACTAGAAAAACCATCTTTTGTGAGGTTCACAAAGACACAAGTTAGTTTTTTTATTCAATATAACAGTACTAAATATGAAAGGTTTATAATCATAACTCCAAAACCAAACATGAAATTTGTCTTGAAAAGCCTGTAATATTGAATGTATGTGAGTTTTACCGGAATCAGGTATTTTGGAAAGGATCACAAATACAAAAATCAGGTTTTGTCAAAAATCAGGTTTGTCAAACTCAAAATGTCAGTTTTTGAAACATAACTCCAAAAATACACATGCAAAATGTCTAATAATGCCTGAAGAAATGCATCTTTGAGAGTTTTCCAGAAAAAAAACATTTGGTAGGGTTTGCAAAAACAAAAAGTATATTTTTACTCAATTTGACAGTAATGTGCTTAGAATCCTGAGATAATGCGAAAAAAGCAATTAAAACGTATTCCAACATAATTCCTAATCCAAACTTGCAAAATGTCTAAAAATGCCTGTGATATTGAATACATGTGAGTTTTACTAGATACAGTTGTTTTTCTATGGTTTGCAAATACAAAAATGAGGTTTTACTCAATATGACTGTATACTGTAACACTCAATATGACAGTTATTTAAACATAACTCCTACACCACACATGAAAAATGGCTAATAATGCCTGAAATAATGCATCTTTGGGAGTTTTATTCGAAACATATGCTTTTTTAAATCTTGCAAATGCCAAAAGTAGTTTTTTACTCAATATGACTATAATAGTCTTACAATCCTGAGATAATGCGAAAAAAGCCAGAAAAATGTATTCAAACATAACTTCTAAACAACACATGGAAAATGGCTACTAATGCCAAGATATATGTATTTTTGTTAGTTGTACTAGAAAAATCATCTTTTGTGAGGTTCACAAAGACACAAGTTAGTTTTTTTTTTCAATATAACAGTACTAAATATGAAAGGTTTATAATCATAACTCCAAAACCAAACATGAAATTTGTCTTGAAAAGCCTGTAATATTGAATTTATGTGAGTTTTACCGGAATCAGGTATTTTGGAAAGGATCACAAATACAAAAATCAGGTTTTGTCAAAAATCAGGTTTGTCAAACTCAAAATGTCAGTTTTTGAAACATAACTCCAAAAATACACATACAAAATGTCTAATAATGCCTGAAGAAATGCATCTTTGAGAGTTTTCCAGAAAAAAAACATTTGGTAGGGTTTGCAAAAACAAAAAGTATATTTTTACTCAATTTGACAGTAATGTACTTAGAATCCTGAGATAATGCAAAAAAAGCAATAAAAACGTATTCCAACATAATTCCTAATCCAAACGTGCAAAATGTCTAAAAATGCCTGTGATATTGAATACATGTGAGTTTTACTAGATACAGTTGTTTTTCTATGGTTTGCAAATACAAAAATGAGGTTTTACTCAATATGACTGCATACTGTAACACTTAATATGACAGTTATTTAAACATAACTCCTACACCACACATGAAAAATGGCTAATAATGCCTGAAATAATGCATCTTTGGGAGTTTTATTCGAAACATATGCTTTTTTAAATCTTGCAAATGCAAAAAGTAGTTTTTTACTCAATATGACTATAATAGTCTTACAATCCTGAGATAATGCGAAAAAAGCAATACAAATGTATTCAAACATAACTTCTAAACAACACATGGAAAATGGCTACTAATGCCAAGATATATGTATTTTTGTTAGTTGTACTAGAAAAATCATCTTTTGTGAGGTTCACAAAGACACAAGTTAGTTTTTTTATTCAATATAACAGTACTAAATATGAAAGGTTTATAATCATAACTCCAAAACCAAACATGAAATTTGTCTTGAAAAGCCTGTAATATTGAATATGTGAGTTTTACCGGAATCAGGTATTTTGGAAAGGATCACAAATACAAAAATCAGGTTTTGTCAAAAATCGGGTTTGTCAAACTCAAAATGTCAGTTTTTGAAACATAACTCCAAAAATACACATGCAAAATGTCTAATAATGCCTGAAGAAATGCATCTTTGAGAGTTTTCCAGAAAAAAAACATTTGGTAGGGTTTGCAAAAACAAAAAGTATATTTTTACTCAATTTGACAGTAATGTACTTAGAATCCTGAGATAATGCGAAAAAAGCAATAAAAATGTATTCCAACATAATTCCTAATCCAAACGTGCAAAATGTCTAAACATGCCTGTGATATTGAATACATGTGAGTTTTACTAGATACAGTTGTTTTTCTATGGTTTGCAAATACAAAAATGAGGTTTTACTCAATATGACTGTATACTGTAACACTCAATATGACAGTTATTTAAACATAACTCCTACACCACACATGAAAAACGGCTAATAATGCCTGAAATAATGCATCTTTGGGAGTTTTATTCGAAACATATGCTTTTTTAAATCTTGCAAATGCCAAAAGTAGTTTTTTACTCAATATGACTATAATAGTCTTACAATCCTGAGATAATGCAAAAAAAGCCAGAAAAATGTATTCAAACATAACTTCTAAACAACACATGGAAAATGGCTACTAATGCCAAGATATATGTATTTTTGTTAGTTGTACTAGAAAAACCATCTTTTGTGAGGTTCACAAAGACACAAGTTAGTTTTTTTTTTTCAATATAACAGTACTAAATATGAAAGGTTTATAATCATAACTCCAAAACCAAACATGAAATTTGTCTTGAAAAGCCTGTAATATTGAATGTATGTGAGTTTTACCGGAATCAGGTATTTTGGAAAGGATCACAAATACAAAAATCAGGTTTTGTCAAAAATCAGGTTTGTCAAACTCAAAATGTCAGTTTTTGAAACATAACTCCAAAAATACACATACAAAATGTCTAATAATGCCTGAAGAAATGCATCTTTGAGAGTTTTCCAGAAAAAAAACATTTGGTAGGGTTTGCAAAAACAAAAATTATTTTTTTTACTCAATTTGACAGTAATGTACTTAGAATCCTGAGATAATGCGAAAAAAGCAATAAAAACGTATTCCAACATAATTCCTAATCCAAACGTGCAAAATGTCTAAAAATGCCTGTGATATTGAATACATGTGAGTTTTACTAGATACAGTTGTTTTTCTATGGTTTGCAAATACAAAAATGAGGTTTTACTCAATATGACTGTATACTGTAACACTCAATATGACAGTTATTTAAACATAACTCCTACACCACACATGAAAAATGGCTAATAATGCCTGAAATAATGCATCTTTGGGACTTTTATTCGAAACATATGCTTTTTTAAATCTTGCAAATGCCAAAAGTAGTTTTTTACTCAATATGACTATAATAGTCTTACAATCCTGAGATAATGCGAAAAAAGCAATAAAAATGTATTCAAGCATAACTTCTAAACAACACATGGAAAATGGCTACTAATACCAAGATATATGTATTTTTGTTAGTTGTACTAGAAAAAGCATCTTTTGTGAGGTTCACAAAGACACAAGTTAGTTTTTTTATTCAATATAACAGTACTAAATATGAAAGGTTTATAATCATAACTCCAAAACCAAACATGAAATTTGTCTTGAAAAGCCTGTAATATTGAATATGTGACTTTTACCGGAATCATGTATTTTGGAAAGGATCACAAATACAAAAATCAGGTTTTGTCAAAAATCAGGTTTGTCAAACTCAAAATGTCAGTTTTTGAAACATAACTCCAAAAATACACATGCAAAATGTCTAATAATGCCTGAAGAAATGCATCTTTGAGAGTTTTCCAGAAAAAAAACATTTGGTAGGGTTTGCAAAAACAAAAAGTATATTTTTACTCAATTTGACAGTAATGTGCTTAGAATCCTGAGATAATGCGAAAAAGCAATAAAAACGTATTCCAACATAATTCCTAATCCAAACGTGCAAAATGTCTAAAAATGCCTGTGATATTGAATACATGTGAGTTTTACTAGATACAGTTGTTTTTCTATGGTTTGCAAATACAAAAATGAGGTTTTACTCAATATGACTGCATACTGTAACACTCAATATGACAGTTATTTAAACATAACTCCTACACCACACATGAAAAATGGCTAATAATGCCTGAAATAATGTATCTTTGGGAGTTTTATTCGAAACATATGCTTTTTTAAATTTTGCAAATGCAAAAAGTATTTTTTTACTCAATATGACTATAATAGTCTTACAATCCTGAGATAATGCGAACAAAGCCAGAAAAATGTATTCAAACATAACTTCTAAACAACACATGGAAAATGGCTACTAATGCCAAGATATATGTATTTTTGTTAGTTGTACTAGAAAAATCATCTTTTGTGAGGTTCACAAAGACACAAGTTAGTTTTTTTTTCAATATAACAGTACTAAATATGAAAGGTTTATAATCATAACTCCAAAACCAAACATGAAATTTGTCTTGAAAAGCCTGTAATATTGAATTTATGTGAGTTTTTACCGGAATCAGGTATTTTGGAAAGGATCACAAATACAAAAATCAGGTTTTGTCAAAAATCAGGTTTGTCAAACTCAAAATGTCAGTTTTTGAAACATAACTCCAAAAATACACATGCAAAATGTCTAATAATGCCTGAAGAAATGCATCTTTGAGAGTTTTCCAGAAAAAAAAACATTTGGTAGGCTTTGCAAAAACAAAAAGTATATTTTTACTCAATTTGACAGTAATGTACTTAGAATCCTGAGATAATGCGAAAAAAGCAATAAAAACGTATTCCAACATAATTCCTAATCCAAACTTGCAAAATGTCTAAAAATGCCTGTGATATTGAATACATGTGAGTTTTACTAGATACAGTTGTTTTTCTATGGTTTGCAAATACAAAAATGAGGTTTTACTCAATATGACTGTATACTGTAACACTCAATATGACAGTTATTTAAACATAACTCCTACACCACACATGAAAAATGGCTAATAATGCCTGAAATAATGCATCTTTGGGAGTTTTATTCGAAACATATGCTTTTTTAAATCTTGCAAATGCAAAAAGTAGTTTTTTACTCAATATGACTATAATAGTCTTACAATCCTGAGATAATGCGAAAAAAACAATAAAAATGTATTCAAGCATAACTTCTAAACAACACATGGAAAATGGCTACTAATACCAAGATATATGTATTTTTGTTAGTTGTACTAGAAAAAGCATCTTTTGTGAGGTTCACAAAGACACAAGTTAGTTTTTTTATTCAATATAACAGTACTAAATATGAAAGGTTTATAATCATAACTCCAAAACCAAACATGAAATTTGTCTTGAAAAGCCTGTAATATTGAATGTATGTGAGTTTTACCGGAATCAGGTATTTTGGAAAGGATCACAAATACAAAAATCAGGTTTTGTCAAAAATCAGGTTTGTCAAACTCAAAATGTCAGTTTTTGAAACATAACTCCAAAAATACACATGCAAAATGTCTAATAATGCCTGAAGAAATGCATCTTTGAGAGTTTTCCAGAAAAAAAACATTTGGTAGGGTTTGCAAAAACAAAAAGTATATTTTTACTCAATTTGACAGTAATGTGCTTAGAATCCTGAGATAATGCGAAAAAAGCAATTAAAACGTATTCCAACATAATTCCTAATCCAAACTTGCAAAATGTCTAAAAATGCCTGTGATATTGAATACATGTGAGTTTTACTAGATACAGTTGTTTTTCTATGGTTTGCAAATACAAAAATGAGGTTTTACTCAATATGACTGTATACTGTAACACTCAATATGACAGTTATTTAAACATAACTCCTACACCACACATGAAAAATGGCTAATAATGCCTGAAATAATGCATCTTTGGGAGTTTTATTCGAAACATATGCTTTTTTAAATCTTGCAAATGCAAAAAGTAGTTTTTTACTCAATATGACTATAATAGTCTTACAATCCTGAGATAATGCGAAAAAAGCCATAAAAATGTATTCAAACATAACTTCTAAACAACACATGGAAAATGGCTACTAATGCCAAGATATATGTATTTTTGTTAGTTGTACTAGAAAAATCATCTTTTGTGAGGTTCACAAAGACACAAGTTAGTTTTTTTATTCAATATAACAGTACTAAATATGAAAGGTTTATCATCATAACTCCAAAACCAAACATGAAATTTGTCTTGAAAAGCCTGTAATATTGAATGTATGTGAGTTTTACCGGAATCAGGTATTTTGGAAAGGATCACAAATACAAAAATCAGGTTTTCTCAAAAATCAGGTTGTCAAACTCAAAATGTCAGTTTTTGAAACATAACTCCAAAATACACATACAAAATGTCTAATAATGCCTGAAGAAATGCATCTTTGAGAGTTTTCCAGAAAAAAAAACATTTGGTAGGGTTTGCAAAACCAAAAGTATATTTTTACTCAATTTGACAGTAATGTACTTAGAATCCTGAGATAATGCGAAAAAAGCAATAAAAACGTATTCCAACATAACTCCTAATCCAAACGTGCAAAATGTCTAAAAATGCCTGTGATATTGAATACATGTGAGTTTTACTAGATACAGTTGTTTTTCTATGGTTTGCAAATACAAAAATGAGGTTTTACTCAATATGACTGTATACTGTAACACTCAATATGACAGTTATTTAAACATAACTCCTACACCACACATGAAAAATGGCTAATAATGCCTGAAATAATGCATCTTTGGGAGTTTTATTCGAAACATATGCTTTTTTAAATCTTGCAAATGCAAAAAGTAGTTTTTTACTCAATATGACTATAATAGTCTTACAATCCTGAGATAATGCGAAAAAAGCCAGAAAAATGTATTCAAACATAACTTCTAAACAACACATGGAAAATGGCTACTAATGCCAAGATATATGTATTTTTGTTAGTTGTACTAGAAAAATCATCTTTTGTGAGGTTCACAAAGACACAAGTTAGTTTTTTTTTTCAATATAACAGTACTAAATATGAAAGGTTTATAATCATAACTCCAAAACCAAACATGAAATTTGTCTTGAAAAGCCTGTAATATTGAATTTATGTGAGTTTTACAGCCGGAATCAGGTATTTTGGAAAGGATCACAAATACAAAAATCAGGTTTTGTCAAAAATCAGGTTTGTCAAACTCAAAATATCAGTTTTTGAAACATAACTCCAAAAATACACATAAAAAATGTCTAATAGTGCCTGAAGAAATGCATCTTTGAGAGTTTTCCAGAAAAAAAACATTTGGTAGGCTTTGCAAAAACAAAAAGTATATTTTTACTCAATTTGACAGTAATGTACTTAGAATCCTGAGATAATGCGAAAAAAGCAATAAAAACGTATTCCAACATAATTCCTAATCCAAACGTGCAAAATGTCTAAAAATGCCTGTGATATTGAATACATGTGAGTTTTACTAGATACAGTTGTTTTTCTATGGTTTGCAAATACAAAAATGAGGTTTTACTCAATATGACTGCATACTGTAACACTCAATATGACAGTTATTT
Organism: Nerophis ophidion; assembly: GCF_033978795.1. Taxonomy (NCBI): domain Eukaryota; kingdom Metazoa; phylum Chordata; class Actinopteri; order Syngnathiformes; family Syngnathidae; genus Nerophis; species Nerophis ophidion. The sequence goes on along the minus strand of NW_026907278.1, from coordinate 9,207 downwards.
AAACATAACTCCTACACCACACATGAAAAATGGCTAATAATGCCTGAAATAATGCATCTTTGGGAGTTTTATTCGAAACATATGCTTTTTTAAATCTTGCAAATGCAAAAAGTAGTTTTTTACTCAATATGACTATAATAGTCTTACAATCCTGAGATAATGCGAAAAAAGCAATACAAATGTATTCAAATATAACTTCTAAACAACACATGGAAAATGGCTACTAATGCCAAGATATATGTATTTTTGTTAGTTGTACTAGAAAAATCATCTTTTGTGAGGTTCACAAAGACACAAGTTAGTTTTTTTATTCAATATAACAGTACTAAATATGAAAGGTTTATCATCATAACTCCAAAACCAAACATGAAATTTGTCTTGAAAAGCCTGTAATATTGAATGTATGTGAGTTTTACCGGAATCAGGTATTTTGGAAAGGATCACAAGTACAACAATCAGGTTTTGTAAAAAATCAGGTTTGTCAAACTCAAAATGTCAGTTTTTGAAACATAACTCCAAAAATACACATACAAAATGTCTAATAATGCCTGAAGTAATGCATCTTTGAAAGTTTTCCAGAAAAAAAACATTTGGTAGGGTTTGCAAAAACAAAAAGTATATTTTTACTCAATTTGACAGTAATGTACTTAGAATCCTGAGATAATGCGAAAAAAGCAATAAAAACATATTCCAACATCATTCCTAATCCAAACGTGCAAAATGTCTAAAAATGCCTGTGATATTGAATACATGTGAGTTTTACTAGATACAGTTGTTTTTCTATGGTTTGCAAATACAAAAATGAGGTTTTACTCAATATGACTGTATACTGTAACACTCAATATGACAGTTATTTAAACATAACTCCTACACCACACATGAAAAATGGCTAATAATGCCTGAAATAATGCATCTTTGGGAGTTTTATTCGAAACATATGCTTTTTTAAATCTTGCAAATGCAAAAAGTAGTTTTTTACTCAATATGACTATAATAGTCTTACAATCCTGAGATAATGCGAAAAAAGCAATAAAAATGTATTCAAGCATAACTTCTAAACAACACATGGAAGATGGTTACTAATACCAAGATATATGTATTTTTGTTAGTTGTACTAGAAAAAGCATCTTTTGTGAGGTTCACAAAGACACAAGTTAGTTTTTTTATTCAATATAACAGTACTAAATATGAAAGGTTTATAATCATAACTCCAAAACCAAACATGAAATTTGTCTTGAAAAGCCTGTAATATTGAATTTATGTGAGTTTTACCGGAATCAGGTATTTTGGAAAGGATCACAAATACAAAAATCAGGTTTTGTCAAAAATCGGGTTTGTCAAACTCAAAATGTCAGTTTTTGAAACATAACTCCAAAAATACACATGCAAAATGTCTAATAATGCCTGAAGAAATGCATCTTTGAGAGTTTTCCAGAAAAAAAACATTTGGTAGGGTTTGCAAAAACAAAAAGTATATTTTTACTCAATTTGACAGTAATGTACTTAGAATCCTGAGATAATGCGAAAAAAGCAATAAAAATGTATTCCAACATAATTCCTAATCCAAACGTGCAAAATGTCTAAACATGCCTGTGATATTGAATACATGTGAGTTTTACTAGATACAGTTGTTTTTCTATGGTTTGCAAATACAAAAATGAGGTTTTACTCAATATGACTGTATACTGTAACACTCAATATGACAGTTATTTAAACATAACTCCTACACCACACATGAAAAATGGCTAATAATGCCTGAAATAATGCATCTTTGGGAGTTTTATTCGAAACATATGCTTTTTTAAATCTTGCAAATGCCAAAAGTAGTTTTTTACTCAATATGACTATAATAGTCTTACAATCCTGAGATAATGCAAAAAAAGCCAGAAAAATGTATTCAAACATAACTTCTAAACAACACATGGAAAATGGCTACTAATGCCAAGATATATGTATTTTTGTTAGTTTTACTAGAAAAACCATCTTTTGTGAGGTTCACAAAGACACAAGTTAGTTTTTTTTTTTCAATATAACAGTACTAAATATGAAAGGTTTATAATCATAACTCCAAAACCAAACATGAAATTTGTCTTGAAAAGCCTGTAATATTGAATGTATGTGAGTTTTACCGGAATCAGGTATTTTGGAAAGGATCACAAATACAAAAATCAGGTTTTGTCAAAAATCAGGTTTGTCAAACTCAAAATGTCAGTTTTTGAAACATAACTCCAAAAATACACATACAAAATGTCTAATAATGCCTGAAGAAATGCATCTTTGAGAGTTTTCCAGAAAAAAAACATTTGGTAGGGTTTGCAAAAACAAAAATTATTTTTTTTACTCAATTTGACAGTAATGTACTTAGAATCCTGAGATAATGCGAAAAAAGCAATAAAAACGTATTCCAACATAATTCCTAATCCAAACGTGCAAAATGTCTAAAAATGCCTGTGATATTGAATACATGTGAGTTTTACTAGATACAGTTGTTTTTCTATGGTTTGCAAATAGAAAAATGAGGTTTTACTCAATATGACTGTATACTGTAACACTCAATATGACAGTTATTTAAACATAACTCCTACACCACACATGAAAAATGGCTAATAATGCCTGAAATAATGCATCTTTGGGACTTTTATTCGAAACATATGCTTTTTTAAATCTTGCAAATGCCAAAAGTAGTTTTTTACTCAATATGACTATAATAGTCTTACAATCCTGAGATAATGCGAAAAAAGCAATAAAAATGTATTCAAGCATAACTTCTAAACAACACATGGAAAATGGCTACTAATACCAAGATATATGTATTTTTGTTAGTTGTACTAGAAAAAGCATCTTTTGTGAGGTTCACAAAGACACAAGTTAGTTTTTTTATTCAATATAACAGTACTAAATATGAAAGGTTTATAATCATAACTCCAAAACCAAACATGAAATTTGTCTTGAAAAGCCTGTAATATTGAATATGTGACTTTTACCGGAATCAGGTATTTTGGAAAGGATCACAAATACAAAAATCAGGTTTTGTCAAAAATCAGGTTTGTCAAACTCAAAATGTCAGTTTTTGAAACATAACTCCAAAAATACACATGCAAAATGTCTAATAATGCCTGAAGAAATGCATCTTTGAGAGTTTTCCAGAAAAAAAACATTTGGTAGGGTTTGCAAAAACAAAAAGTATATTTTTACTCAATTTGACAGTAATGTGCTTAGAATCCTGAGATAATGCGAAAAAAGCAATAAAAACGTATTCCAACATAATTCCTAATCCAAACGTGCAAAATGTCTAAAAATGCCTGTGATATTGAATACATGTGAGTTTTACTAGATACAGTTGTTTTTCTGTGGTTTGCAAATACAAAAATGAGGTTTTACTCAATATGACTGCATACTGTAACACTCAATATGACAGTTATTTAAACATAACTCCTACACCACACATGAAAAATGGCTAATAATGCCTGAAATAATGCATCTTTGGGAGTTTTATTCGAAACATATGCTTTTTTAAATTTTGCAAATGCAAAAAGTATTTTTTTACTCAATATGACTATAATAGTCTTACAATCCTGAGATAATGCGAACAAAGCCAGAAAAATGTATTCAAACATAACTTCTAAACAACACATGGAAAATGGCTACTAATGCCAAGATATATGTATTTTTGTTAGTTGTACTAGAAAAATCATCTTTTGTGAGGTTCACAAAGACACAAGTTAGTTTTTTTATTCAATATAACAGTACTAAATATGAAAGGTTTATCATCATAACTCCAAAACCAAACATGAAATTTGTCTTGAAAAGCCTGTAATATTGAATGTATGTGAGTTTTACCGGAATCAGGTATTTTGGAAAGGATCACAAATACAAAAATCAGGTTTTCTCAAAAATCAGGTTTGTCAAACTCAAAATGTCAGTTTTTGAAACATAACTCCAAAAATACACATACAAAATGTCTAATAATGCCTGAAGAAATGCATCTTTGAGAGTTTTCCAGAAAAAAAAACATTTGGTAGGGTTTGCAAAACCAAAAGTATATTTTTACTCAATTTGACAGTAATGTACTTAGAATCCTGAGATAATGCGAAAAAAGCAATAAAAACGTATTCCAACATAACTCCTAATCCAAACGTGCAAAATGTCTAAAAATGCCTGTGATATTGAATACATGTGAGTTTTACTAGATACAGTTGTTTTTCTATGGTTTGCAAATACAAAAATGAGGTTTTACTCAATATGACTGTATACTGTAACACTCAATATGACAGTTATTTAAACATAACTCCTACACCACACATGAAAAATGGCTAATAATGCCTGAAATAATGCATCTTTGGGAGTTTTATTCGAAACATATGCTTTTTTAAATCTTGCAAATGCAAAAAGTAGTTTTTTACTCAATATGACTATAATAGTCTTACAATCCTGAGATAATGCGAAAAAAGCCAGAAAAATGTATTCAAACATAACTTCTAAACAACACATGGAAAATGGCTACTAATGCCAAGATATATGTATTTTTGTTAGTTGTACTAGAAAAATCATCTTTTGTGAGGTTCACAAAGACACAAGTTAGTTTTTTTTTTCAATATAACAGTACTAAATATGAAAGGTTTATAATCATAACTCCAAAACCAAACATGAAATTTGTCTTGAAAAGCCTGTAATATTGAATTTATGTGAGTTTTACCGGAATCAGGTATTTTGGAAAGGATCACAAATACAAAAATCAGGTTTTGTCAAAAATCAGGTTTGTCAAACTCAAAATATCAGTTTTTGAAACATAACTCCAAAAATACACATAAAAAATGTCTAATAGTGCCTGAAGAAATGCATCTTTGAGAGTTTTCCAGAAAAAAAACATTTGGTAGGCTTTGCAAAAACAAAAAGTATATTTTTACTCAATTTGACAGTAATGTACTTAGAATCCTGAGATAATGCGAAAAAAGCAATAAAAACGTATTCCAACATAATTCCTAATCCAAACGTGCAAAATGTCTAAAAATGCCTGTGATATTGAATACATGTGAGTTTTACTAGATACAGTTGTTTTTCTATGGTTTGCAAATACAAAAATGAGGTTTTACTCAATATGACTGCATACTGTAACACTCAATATGACAGTTATTTAAACATAACTCCTACACCACACATGAAAAATGGCTAATAATGCCTGAAATAATGCATCTTTGGGAGTTTTATTCGAAACATATGCTTTTTTAAATCTTGCAAATGCAAAAAGTAGTTTTTTACTCAATATGACTATAATAGTCTTACAATCCTGAGATAATGCGAAAAAAGCAATACAAATGTATTCAAACATAACTTCTAAACAACACATGGAAAATGGCTACTAATGCCAAGATATATGTATTTTTGTTAGTTGTACTAGAAAAATCATCTTTTGTGAGGTTCACAAAGACACAAGTTAGTTTTTTTATTCAATATAACAGTACTAAATATGAAAGGTTTATCATCATAACTCCAAAACCAAACATGAAATTTGTCTTGAAAAGCCTGTAATATTGAATGTATGTGAGTTTTACCGGAATCAGGTATTTTGGAAAGGATCACAAGTACAACAATCAGGTTTTGTAAAAATCAGGTTTGTCAAACTCAAAATGTCAGTTTTTGAAACATAACTCCAAAAATACACATACAAAATGTCTAATAATGCCTGAAGTAATGCATCTTTGAAAGTTTTCCAGAAAAAAAACATTTGGTAGGGTTTGCAAAAACAAAAAGTATATTTTTACTCAATTTGACAGTAATGTACTTAGAATCCTGAGATAATGCGAAAAAAGCAATAAAAACATATTCCAACATCATTCCTAATCCAAACGTGCAAAATGTCTAAAAATGCCTGTGATATTGAATACATGTGAGTTTTACTAGATACAGTTGTTTTTCTATGGTTTGCAAATACAAAAATGAGGTTTTACTCAATATGACTGTATACTGTAACACTCAATATGACAGTTATTTAAACATAACTCCTACACCACACATGAAAAATGGCTAATAATGCCTGAAATAATGCATCTTTGGGAGTTTTATTCGAAACATATGCTTTTTTAAATCTTGCAAATGCAAAAAGTAGTTTTTTACTCAATATGACTATAATAGTCTTACAATCCTGAGATAATGCGAAAAAAGCAATAAAAATGTATTCAAGCATAACTTCTAAACAACACATGGAAGATGGTTACTAATACCAAGATATATGTATTTTTGTTAGTTGTACTAGAAAAAGCATCTTTTGTGAGGTTCACAAAGACACAAGTTAGTTTTTTTATTCAATATAACAGTACTAAATATGAAAGGTTTATAATCATAACTCCAAAACCAAACATGAAATTTGTCTTGAAAAGCCTGTAATATTGAATTTATGTGAGTTTTACCGGAATCAGGTATTTTGGAAAGGATCACAAATACAAAAATCAGGTTTTGTCAAAAATCGGGTTTGTCAAACTCAAAATGTCAGTTTTTGAAACATAACTCCAAAAATACACATGCAAAATGTCTAATAATGCCTGAAGAAATGCATCTTTGAGAGTTTTCCAGAAAAAAAACATTTGGTAGGGTTTGCAAAAACAAAAAGTATATTTTTACTCAATTTGACAGTAATGTACTTAGAATCCTGAGATAATGCGAAAAAAGCAATAAAAATGTATTCCAACATAATTCCTAATCCAAACGTGCAAAATGTCTAAACATGCCTGTGATATTGAATACATGTGAGTTTTACTAGATACAGTTGTTTTTCTATGGTTTGCAAATACAAAAATGAGGTTTTACTCAATATGACTGTATACTGTAACACTCAATATGACAGTTATTTAAACATAACTCCTACACCACACATGAAAAATGGCTAATAATGCCTGAAATAATGCATCTTTGGGAGTTTTATTCGAAACATATGCTTTTTTAAATCTTGCAAATGCCAAAAGTAGTTTTTTACTCAATATGACTATAATAGTCTTACAATCCTGAGATAATGCAAAAAAAGCCAGAAAAATGTATTCAAACATAACTTCTAAACAACACATGGAAAATGGCTACTAATGCCAAGATATATGTATTTTTGTTAGTTGTACTAGAAAAACCATCTTTTGTGAGGTTCACAAAGACACAAGTTAGTTTTTTTTTTTCAATATAACAGTACTAAATATGAAAGGTTTATAATCATAACTCCAAAACCAAACATGAAATTTGTCTTGAAAAGCCTGTAATATTGAATGTATGTGAGTTTTACCGGAATCAGGTATTTTGGAAAGGATCACAAATACAAAAATCAGGTTTTGTCAAAAATCAGGTTTGTCAAACTCAAAATGTCAGTTTTTGAAACATAACTCCAAAAATACACATGCAAAATGTCTAATAATGCCTGAAGAAATGCATCTTTGAGAGTTTTCCAGAAAAAAAACATTTGGTAGGGTTTGCAAAAACAAAAAGTATATTTTTACTCAATTTGACAGTAATGTGCTTAGAATCCTGAGATAATGCGAAAAAAGCAATAAAAACGTATTCCAACATAATTCCTAATCCAAACGTGCAAAATGTCTAAAAATGCCTGTGATATTGAATACATGTGAGTTTTACTAGATACAGTTGTTTTTCTGTGGTTTGCAAATACAAAAATGAGGTTTTACTCAATATGACTGTATACTGTAACACTCAATATGACAGTTATTTAAACATAACTCCTACACCACACATGAAAAATGGCTAATAATGCCTGAAATAATGCATCTTTGGGAGTTTTATTCGAAACATATGCTTTTTTAAATTTTGCAAATGCAAAAAGTATTTTTTTACTCAATATGACTATAATAGTCTTACAATCCTGAGATAATGCGAACAAAGCCAGAAAAATGTATTCAAACATAACTTCTAAACAACACATGGAAAATGGCTACTAATGCCAAGATATATGTATTTTTGTTAGTTGTACTAGAAAAATCATCTTTTGTGAGGTTCACAAAGACACAAGTTAGTTTTTTTATTCAATATAACAGTACTAAATATGAAAGGTTTATCATCATAACTCCAAAACCAAACATGAAATTTGTCTTGAAAAGCCTGTAATATTGAATGTATGTGAGTTTTACCGGAATCAGGTATTTTGGAAAGGATCACAAATACAAAAATCAGGTTTTGTCAAAAATCAGGTTTGTCAAACTCAAAATGTCAGTTTTTGAAACATAACTCCAAAAATACACATACAAAATGTCTAATAATGCCTGAAGAAATGCATCTTTGAGAGTTTTCCAGAAAAAAAAACATTTGGTAGGGTTTGCAGAACCAAAAGTATATTTTTACTCAATTTGACAGTAATGTACTTAGAATCCTGAGATAATGCAAAAAAAGCAATAAAAACGTATTCCAACATAACTCCTAATCCAAACGTGCAAAATGTCTAAAAATGCCTGTGATATTGAATACATGTGAGTTTTACTAGATACAGTTGTTTTTCTATGGTTTGCAAATACAAAAATGAGGTTTTACTCAATATGACTGTATACTGTAACACTCAATATGACAGTTATTTAAACATAACTCCTACACCACACATGAAAAATGGCTAATAATGCCTGAAATAATGCATCTTTGGGAGTTTTATTCGAAACATATGCTTTTTTAAATCTTGCAAATGCAAAAAGTAGTTTTTTACTCAATATGACTATAATAGTCTTACAATCCTGAGATAATGCGAAAAAAACAATAAAAATGTATTCAAGCATAACTTCTAAACAACACATGGAAAATGGCTACTAATACCAAGATATATGTATTTTTGTTAGTTGTACTAGAAAAAGCATCTTTTGTGAGGTTCACAAAGACACAAGTTAGTTTTTTTATTCAATATAACAGTACTAAATATGAAAGGTTTATAATCATAACTCCAAAACCAAACATGAAATTTGTCTTGAAAAGCCTGTAATATTGAATGTATGTGAGTTTTACCGGAATCAGGTATTTTGGAAAGGATCACAAATACAAAAATCAGGTTTTGTCAAAAATCAGGTTTGTCAAACTCAAAATGTCAGTTTTTGAAACATAACTCCAAAAATACACATGCAAAATGTCTAATAATGCCTGAAGAAATGCATCTTTGAGAGTTTTCCAGAAAAAAAACATTTGGTAGGGTTTGCAAAAACAAAAAGTATATTTTTACTCAATTTGACAGTAATGTGC
>NW_026907277.1:0-47741 GCF_033978795.1 Nerophis ophidion | reverse complement strand
AAGCATACATTTTCTAGATAAAACTACTAAAAAACATATCTCTGGCCATTATTAGCCATTTTGCATGTGTCTGTTTAGAAGTTATGTTTGAATACATTTTTATTGCTTTTTTCGCATTATCTCAGGAATTCTAAGACTATTATAGTCATATTGAGTAAAAAACTACTTTTTGCATTTGCAAGATTTAAAAAAGCATATGTTTCTAGTAAAACTCCCAAAGATGCATTATTTCAGGCATTATTAGCCATTTTTAATGTGTGGTTTAGAGTTATGTTTAAATAACTGTCATATTGAGTGTTACAGTATACAGTCATATTGAGTAAAACCTCATTTTTGTATTTGCAAACCATTTAAAAACAACTGTATCTAGTAAAACTCACATGTATTAATATCACAGGCATTTTTAGACATTTTGCACGTTTGGATTAGGAATTATGTTGGAATACATTTTTATTGCTTTTTTCGCATTATCTCAGGATTCTAAGTACATTACTGTCAAATTGAGTAACAAATCAAATTTTGTTTTTGCAAACCTTACCAATGTTTTTTTTTCTGGAAAACTCTCGAAGAAGCATTTCTTCAGGCATTAATTAGACTATTTGCATGTGTATTTTTTGGAGTTATGTTTCAAAAATGTCATTTTTGAGTGTGACCAATATGAGGCCAGTAAAATCTAATATTTGTATTTGTAAACCTTTCCAAAATACCTGATTCTGCTAAAACTTACATAAATTCAATATTAAAGGCTTTTTAAGACAAATTTCATATTTGGTTTTGGAGTTATGATTCTAAACCCTTCATATTTAGTATGACAGTTACACTGTTATATAGAAAAAAACTAATTTGTGTCTTTGCAAACCTACAAAAAGATCATTTTTCCTAGTAAACTAACAAAAAACATATTCTCTGGCATTATTAGCCATTTTGCATGTGTTGTTTAGAAGTTATGTTTGAATACATTTTTATTGCTTTTTTCGCATTATCTCAGGATTCTAAGACTATTATAGTCATATTGAGTAAAAAACTACTTTTGCATTTGCAAGATTTAAAAAGCATATGTTTTCTAGTAAAACTCCAAAGATGCATTATTTCAGGCATTATTAGCCATTTTTAATGTGTGGTTTAGGAGTTATGTTTAAATAACTGTCATATTGAGTGTTACCGTATACAGTCATATTGAGTAAAACCTCATTTTTGTATTTGCAAACCATTGAAAAACAACCTGTATCTAGTAAAACTCACATGTATTCGAATATCACAGGCATTTTTAGACATTTTGCACGTTTGATTAGGAATTATGTTGGAATACATTTTTATTGCTTTTTTCGCATTATCTCAGATTCTAAGTACATTACTGTCAAATTGAGTAACAAATCAAATTTTGGTTTTGCAAACCCTTACCAAATGTTTTTTTTTTCTGGAAAAACTCTCGAAGATGCATTTCTTCAGGCATTATTAGACTATTTGCCATGTGTATTTTTGGAGTTATGTTTCAAAATAATGTCATTTTGAGTGTGACCAATATGAGGCACAGTAAAATCTAATATTTGTATTTGTCAACCTTTCCAAAATACCTGATTCTGCTAAAAACTTACATAAATTCAATATTAAAGGCTTTTTAAGACAAATTTCATATTTGGTTTTGAGTTATGATTATAAACCCTTCATATTTAGTATGACAGTTACACTGTTATATTGAATAAAAAAACTAATTTGTGTCTTTGCAAACCTTACAAAAGATCATTTTTCTAGTAAAACTAACAAAAAAACATATCTCTGGGCATTATTAGCCATTTTGCATGTGTTGTTTAGAAGTTATGTTTGCATACATTTTTATTGCTTTTTTCGCATTATCTCAGGATTCTAAGACTATTATAGTCATATGAGTAAAAAACTACTTTTCTGCATTTGCAAGATTTAAAAAAGCATATGTTTCTAGTTAAAACTCCCAAAGATGACATTATTTCAGGCATTATTAGCCATTTTTAATTGTGGTTTAGGAGTTATGTTTAAATAACTGTCATATGGAGTGTTACAGTATACAGTCATATTGAGTAAAACCTCATTTTTGTATTTGCAAACCATTGAAAACAAACTGTATCTAGTAAAACTCACATGTATTCAATATCACAGGCATTTTATAGACATTTTGCACGTTTGGATTAGGAATTATGTTGGAATACATTTTTATTGCCTTTTTCGCATTATCTCAGGATTCTAGTACATTACTGTCAATTGAGTAACAAATCAAATTTTGGTTTTTGCCAAACCTTACAAATGTTTTTTTTTTCTGGAAAAACTCTCGAAGATGCATTTCTTCAGGCATTATTAGACTAATTTGCATGTGTATTTTGGAGTTATGTTTCAAAAAGTCATTTTGAGTGTGACCAATATGAGCCAGTAAAATCTAATATTTGTATTTGTCAACCTTTCCAAAATACCTGATTCTGCTAAAAACTTACATAAATTCAATATTAAAGGCTTTTTAAGACAAATTTCATATTTGGTTTTGGAGTTATGATTATAAACCCTTCATATTTAGTTATGACAGTTACACTGTTATATTGAATAAAAAAAACTAATTTGTGTCTTGCAAACCTTACAAAAGATCATTTTTCTAGTAAAACTAACAAAAAAACATATCTCTGGCATTATTAGCCATTTTGCATGTGTTGTTTAGAAGTTATGTTGAATACATTTTTATTGCTTTTTTCGCATTATCTCAGGATTCTAAGACTATTATAGTCATAATGAGGTAAAAAAAACTACTTTTTGCATTTGCAAGATTTAAAAAAGCATATGTTTCTAGTAAACTCCCAAAGATGCATTATTTCAGGCAATATTAGCATTTTTAATGTGTGGTGTAGGAGTTATGTTTAAATAACTGTCATATTGAGTGTTACAGTATACAGTCATATTGAGTAAAACCTCATTTTTGTATTTGCAAACCATTGAAAACAACTGTATCTAGTAAAACTCACATGTATTCAATCTCACAGGCATTTTTAGACATTTGCACGTTTGGATTAGGAATTATGTTGGAATACATTTTTATTGCTTTTTTCGCATTATCTCAGGATTCTAAGTACATTACTGTCAAATTGAGTAACAAATCAAATTTTGTTTTTGCAAACCTAACCAAATGTTTTTTTTCTGGAAAACTCTCGAAGATGCATTTCTTCAGGCATTATTAGACTATTTGCATGTGTATTTTGGAGTTATGTTTCAAAAAATGTCATTTTGAGTGTGACCAATATGAGGCCAGTAAAATCTAATATTTGTATTTGCAACCTTTTCCAAAATACCTGATTCTGCTAAAACTTACATAAATTCAATATTAAAGGCTTTTTTTAAGACAAATTTCATATTTGGTTTTGGAGTTATGATTATAAACCTTTCATATTTAGTATGACAGTTACACTTTTATATTGAATAAAAAAAACTAACTTTGTGTCTTTGCAAACCTTACAAAAGATCATTTTTTCTAGTAAAACTAACAAAAAAACTATCTCTGGGCATTATTAGCCATTTTGCATGTGTTGTTTAGAAGTTATGTTTGATACATTTTTATTGCTCTTTTTCGCATTATCTCAGGATTCTAAGACTATTCTAGTCATATTGAGTAAAAAACTACTTTTTGCATTTTGCAAGATTCTAAAAAAGCATATGTTTCTAGTAAAACTCCAAAGATGCATTATTTCAGGCATTATTAGCCATTTTCATGTGTGGTGTAGGAGTTATGTTTAAATAACTGTATATTGAGTGTTACAGTATACAGTCATATTGAGTAAAACCTCATTTTTGTATTTGCAAACCATGAAAAACAACTGTATCTAGTAAAACTCACATGTATTGAATATCACATGCATTTTTAGACATTTTGCCACGTTTGGATTAGGAATTATGTGGAATACATTTTTATTGCTTCTTTTTCGCAATTATCTCAGGATTCTAAGTACATTACTGTCACAATTGAAGTAACAAATCAAATTTTGTTTTTGCAAACCTTACCAATGTTTTTTTTTTCTGGAAAACTCTCGAAGATGCATTTCTTCAGGCATTATTAGACTATTTGCATGTGTATTTTTGGAGTTATGTTTCAAAAAATGTCATTTTGAGTGTGACCAATATGAGGCCAGTAAAATCTAATATTTGTAATTTGTCAACCTTTCCAAAATACCTGATTCTGCTAAAACTTACATAAATCAATATTAAAGGCTTTTTAAGACAAATTCATATTTGGTTTTGGAGTTATGATTATAAACCTTCATATTTAGTATGACAGTTACACTGTTATATTGAATTAAAAAAACTAACTTGTGTCTTTGCAAACCTTACAAAAGATCATTTTTCTAGTAAAACTAACAAAAAAACATATCTCTGGGCATTTATTAGCCATTTTGCCATGTGTTGTTTAGAAGTTATGTTTGAATACATTTTTATTGCTTTTTTCGCATTATCTCAGGATTCTAAGACTATTATAGTCATATTGAGTAAAAAACTACTTTTTGCATTTGCAAGATTTAAAAAGCATATGTTTTCTAGTAAAACTCCCAAAGATGCATTATTTCAGGCAATTATTAGCCATTTTAATGTGTGGTTTAGGAGTTATGTTTTAAATAACTGTCATATTGAGTGTTACAGTATACAGTCATATGAGTAAAAAACCTCATTTTTTGTATTTGCAACCATTGAAAAACAACTTTATATAGTAAAACTCACATGTATTGAATATCACAGGCATATTTAGACATTTTGCACGTTTGGATTAGGAATCATGTTGGAATACATTTTTATTGCTTTTTTTCGCATTATCTCAGGATTCTAAGTACATTACTGTCAAATTGAGTAACAAATCAAATTTTGTTTTTGCAAACCTTACCAAATGTTTATTTTCTGGAAAACTCTCGAAGATGCATTTCTTCAGGCATATTAGACTATTTGCATGTGTATTTTTGGAGTTATGTTTCAAAAATGTCATTTTGAGTGTGACCAATATGAGGCCAGTAAAATCTAATATTTGTATTTGTCAACCTTTCCAAAATACCTGATTCTGCTAAAAACTTACATAAATTCAATATTAAAGGCTTTTTAAGACAATTTCATATTTGGTTTTGGAGTTATGATTATAAACCCTTCATATTAGTATGACAGTTACATGTTTATATTGAATAAAAAAACTAATTTGTGTCTTTGCAAACCTACAAAAGATCATTTTTCTAGTAAAACTAACAAAAAAAACATATCTCTGGGCATTATTAGCCATTTTGCATGTGTTGTTTAGAAGTTATGTTTGAATACATTTTTATTGCTTTTTTCGCATTATCTCAGGATTCTAAGACTATTATAGTCATATTGAGTAAAAAACTACTTTTTGCATTTGCAAGATTTAAAAAAGCATATGTTTTTAGTAAAACTCCCAAAGATGCATTATTTCAGGCATTATTAGCCATTTTTAATGTGTGGTTTAGGAGTTATGTTTAAATAACTGTCATATTGAGTGTTACAGTATACAGTCATATTGAGTAAAACCTCATTTTTGTATTTGCAAACCATTGAAAAACAACTGTATCTAGTAAAACTCACATGTATTGAATATCACAGGCATTTTTAGACATTTTGCACGTTTGGATTAGGAATTATGTTGGAATACATTTTTATTGCTTTTTTCGCATTATCTCAGGATTCTAAGTACATTACTGTCAAATTGAGTAACAAATCAAATTTTGTTTTTGCAAACCTTACCAAATGTTTTTTTTCTGGAAAACTCTCGAAGATGCATTTCTTCAGGCATTATTAGACTATTTGCATGTGTATTTTTGGAGTTATGTTTCAAAAAATGTCATTTTGAGTGTGACCAATATGAGGCCAGTAAAATCTAATATTTGTATTTGTCAACCTTTCCAAAATACCTGATTCTGCTAAAACTTACATAAATTCAATATTAAAGGCTTTTTAAGACAAATTTCATATTTGGTTTTGGAGTTATGATTATAAACCCTTCATATTTAGTATGACAGTTACACTGTTATATTGAATAAAAAAACTAATTTGTGTCTTTGCAAACCTTACAAAAGATCATTTTTCTAGTAAAACTAACAAAAAAACATATCTCTGGGCATTATTAGCCATTTTGCATGTGTTGTTTAGAAGTTATGTTTGAATACATTTTTATTGCTTTTTTCGCATTATCTCAGGATTCTAAGACTATTATAGTCATATTGAGTAAAAAACTACTTTTTGCATTTGCAAGATTTAAAAAAGTATATGTTTCTAGTAAAACTCCCAAAGATGCATTATTTCAGGCATTATTAGCCATTTTTAATGTGTGGTGTAGGAGTTATGTTTAAATAACTGTCATATTGAGTGTTACCTTATACAGTCATATTGATTAAAACCTAATTTTTGTATTTGCAAACCATTGAAAAACAACTGTATCTAGTAAAACTAACATGTATTCAATATCACAGGCATTTTTAGACATTTTGCACGTTTGGATTAGGAATTATGTTGGAATACATTTTTATTGCTTTTTTCGCATTATCTCAGGATTCTAAGTACATTACTGTCAAATTGAGTAACAAATCAAATTTTGTTTTTGCAAACCTTACCAAATGTTTTTTTTTCTGGAAAACTCTCGAAGATGCATTTCTTCAGGCATTATTAGACTATTTGCATGTGTATTTTTGGAGTTATGTTTCAAAAAATGTCATTTTGAGTGTGACCAATATGAGGCCAGTAAAATCTAATATTTGTATTTGTCAACCTTTCCAAAATACCTGATTCTGCTAAAAACTTACATAAATTCAATATTAAAGGCTTTTTAAGACAAATTTCATATTTGGTTTTGGAGTTATGATTATAAACCCTTCATATTTAGTATGACAGTTACACTGTTATATTGAATAAAAAAACTAATTTGTGTCTTTGCAAACCTTACAAAAGATCATTTTTCTAGTAAAACTAACAAAAAAACATATCTCTGGGCATTATTAGCCATTTTGCATGTGTTGTTTAGAAGTTATGTTTGAATACATTTTTATTGCTTTTTTCGCATTATCTCAGGATTCTAAGACTATTATAGTCATATTGAGTAAAAAACTACTTTTTGCATTTGCAAGATTTAAAAAAGCATATGTTTCTAGTAAAACTCCCAAAGATGCATTATTTCAGGCATTATTAGCCATTTTTAATGTGTGGTGTAGGAGTTATGTTTAAATAACTGTCATATTGAGTGTTACAGTATACAGTCATATTGATTAAAACCTCATTTTTGTATTTGCAAACCATTGAAAAACAACTGTATCTAGTAAAACTAACATGTATTCAATATCACAGGCATTTTTAGACATTTTGCACGTTTGGATTAGGAATTATGTTGGAATACATTTTTATTGCTTTTTTCGCATTATCTCAGGATTCTAAGTACATTACTGTCAAATTGAGTAACAAATCAAATTTTGTTTTTGCAAACCTTACTAAATGTTTTTTTTTCTGGAAAACTCTCGAAGATGCATTTCTTCAGGCATTATTAGACTATTTGCATGTGTATTTTTGGAGTTATGTTTCAAAAAATGTCATTTTGAGTGTGACCAATATGAGGCCAGTAAAATCTAATATTTGTATTTGTCAACCTTTCCAAAATACCTGATTCTGCTAAAAACTTACATAAATTCAATATTAAAGGCTTTTTAAGACAAATTTCATATTTGGTTTTGGAGTTATGATTATAAACCCTTCATATTTAGTATGACAGTTACACTGTTATATTGAATAAAAAAACTAATTTGTGTCTTTGCAAACCTTACAAAAGATCATTTTTCTAGTAAAACTAACAAAAAAACATATCTCTGGGCATTATTAGCCATTTTGCATGTGTTGTTTAGAAGTTATGTTTGAATACATTTTTATTGCTTTTTTCGCATTATCTCAGGATTCTAAGACTATTATAGTCATATTGAGTAAAAAACTACTTTTTGCATTTGCAAGATTTAAAAAAGCATATGTTTTTAGTAAAACTCCCAAAGATGCATTATTTCAGGCATTATTAGCCATTTTTAATGTGTGGTTTAGGAGTTATGTTTAAATAACTGTCATATTGAGTGTTACAGTATACAGTCATATTGAGTAAAACCTCATTTTTGTATTTGCAAACCATTGAAAAACAACTGTATCTAGTAAAACTCACATGTATTGAATCTCACAGGCATTTTTAGACATTTTGCACGTTTGGATTAGGAATTATGTTGGAATACATTTTTATTGCTTTTTTCGCATTATCTCAGGATTCTAAGTACATTACTGTCAAATTGAGTAACAAATCAAATTTTGTTTTTGCAAACCTTACCAAATGTTTTTTTTCTGGAAAACTCTCGAAGATGCATTTCTTCAGGCATTATTAGACTATTTGCATGTGTATTTTTGGAGTTATGTTTCAAAAAATGTCATTTTGAGTGTGACCAATATGAGGCCAGTAAAATCTAATATTTGTATTTGTCAACCTTTCCAAAATACCTGATTCTGCTAAAACTTACATAAATTCAATATTAAAGGCTTTTTAAGACACATTTCATATTTGGTTTTGGAGTTATGATTATAAACCTTTCATATTTAGTATGACAGTTACAGTGTTATATTGAATAAAAAAACTAACTTGTGTCTTTGCAAACCTTACAAAAGATCATTTTTCTAGTAAAACTAACAAAAAAACATTACTCTGGGCATTATTAGCCATTTTGCATGTGTTGTTTAGAAGTTATGTTTGAATACATTTTTATTGCTCTTTTCGCATTATCTCAGGATTCTAAGAATATTATAGTCATATTGAGTAAAAAACTACTTTTTGCATTTGCAAGATTTCAAAAAGCATATGTTTCGAGTAAAACTCCCAAAGATGCATTATTTCAGGCATTATTAGCCATTTTTCATGTGTGGTGTAGGAGTTATGTTTAAATAACTGTCATATTGAGTGTTACAGTGTACAGTCACATTGAGTAAAACCTCATTTTTGTATTTGCAAACCATAGAAAAACAACTGTATCTAGTAAAACTCACATGTATTCAATATCACAGGCATTTTTAGACATTTTGCAAGTTTGGATTAGGAATTATGTTGGAATACATTTTTATTGCTTTTTTCGCATTATCTCAGGATTCTAAGTACATTACTGTCAAATTGAGTAACAAATCAAATTTTGTTTTTGCAAACCTTACCAAATGTTTTTTTTTTTCAGGAAATCTCTTGAAGATGCATTTCTTCAGGCATTATTAGACATTTTGCATGTGTATTTTTGGAGTTATGTTTCAAAAACTGTCATTTTGAGTGTGACCAATATGAGGCCAGTAAAATCTAATATTTGTATTTGTGATTCTTTCCAAAATACCTGATTCTGGTAGAACTTACATAAATTCAATATTAAAGGCTGTTTAAGACAAATTTCATATTTGGTTTTGGAGTTATGATTATAAACCTTTCATATTTATTATGACAGTTACACTGTTATATTGAATAAAAAAACTAACTTGTGTCTTTGCAAACCTTACAAAAGATCATTGTTCTAGTAAAACTAACAAAAAAACATATCTCTGGGCATTATTAGCCATTTTGCATGTGTTGTTTACAAGTTATGTTTGAATATATTTTTATTGCTTTTTTCGCATTATCTCAGGATTCTAAGTACATTACTGTCAAATTGAGTAACAAATCAAATTTTGTTTTTGCACACCTTACCAAATGTTTTTTTTTTCTGGAAAACTCTCGAAGATGCATTTCTTCAGGCATTATTAGACTATTTGCATGTGTATTTTTGGAGTTATGTTTCAAAAAATGTCATTTTGAGTGTGACCAATATGAGGCCAGTAAAATCTAATATTTGTATTTGTCAACCTTTCCAAAATACCTGATTCTGCTCAAACTTACATAAATTCAATATTAAAGGCTTTTTAAGACAAATTTCATATTTGGTTTTGGAGTAATGATTATAAACCTTTCATATTTAGTATGACAGTTACAGTGTTATATTGAATAAAAAAACTAACTTGTGTCTTTGCAAACCTTACAAAAGATCATTTTTCTAGTACAACTAACAAAAAACATATCTCTAGGCATTATTAGCTATTTTGCATGTGTTGTTTAGAAGTTATGTTTGAATATATTTTTATTGCTTTTTTCGCATTATCTCAGGATTCTAAGACTATTATAGTCATATTGAGTAAAAAACTACTTTTTGCATTTGCAAGATTTAAAAAAGCATATGTTTCGAGTAAAACTCCCAAAGATGCATTATTTCAGGCATTATTAGCCATTTTTCATGTGTGGTGTAGGAGTTATGTTTAAATAACTGTCATATTGAGTGTTACAGTATACAGTCATATTGAGTAAAACCTCATTTTTGTATTTGCAAACCATTGAAAAACAACTGTATCTAGTAAAACTCACATGTATTCAATAACACAGGCATTTTTAGACATTTTGCACTTTTGGATTAGGAATCATGTTAGAATACATTTGTATTGCTTTTTTCGCATTATCTAAGGATTCTAAGTACATTACTGTCAAATTGAGTAACAAATCAAATTTTGTTTTTGCAAACCTTACCAAATGTTTTTTTTCTGGAAAACTCTCGAAGATGCATTTCTTCAGGCATTATTAGACTATTTGCATGTGTATTTTTGGAGTTATGTTTCAAAAAATGTCATTTTGAGTGTGACCAATATGAGGCCAGTAAAATCTAATATTCGTATTTGTGATTCTTTCCAAAATACCTGATTTTGGTAAAACTTACATAAATTCAATATTAAAGGCTTTTTAAGACAAATTTCATATTTGGTTTTGGAGTTATGATATTAAACCTTTCATATTTAGTATGACAGTTACACTGTTATATTGAATAAAAAAACTAATTTGTGTCTTTGCAAACCTTACAAAAGATCATTTTTCTAGTACAACTAACAAAAAAACATATCTCTGGGCATTATTAGCCATTTTGCATATGTTGTTTAGAAGTTATGTTTGAATACATTTTTATTGCTTTTTTCGCATTATCTCAGGATTCTAAGACTATTATAGTCATATTGAGTAAAAAACTACTTTTTGCATTTGCAAGATTTAAAAAAGCATATGTTTCTAGTAAAACTCCTAAAGCTGCATTATTTCAGGCATTTTTAGCCATTTTTAATGTGTGGTGTAGGAGTTATGTTTAAATAACTGTCATATTGAGTGTTACAGTATACAGTCATATTGATTAAAACCTCATTTTTGTATTTGCAAACCATTGAAAAACAACTGCATCTAGTAAAACTCACATGTATTGAATATCACAAGCATTTTTAGACATTTTGCACGTTTGGATTAGGAATTATGTCGGAATACATTTTTATTGCTTTTTTCGCATTATCTCAGGATTCTAAGTACATTTCTGTCAAATTGAGTAACACATCAAATTTTGTTTTTGCAAACCTTACCAAATGTTTTTTTTTTCTGGAAAACTCTCGAAGATGCATTTCTTCAGGCATTATTAGACTATTTGCATGTGTATTTTTGGAGTTATGTTTCAAAAAATGTCATTTTGAGTGTGACCAATATGAGGCCAGTAAAATCTAATATTTGTATTTGTCAACCTTTCCAAAATACCTGATTCTGCTAAAACTTACATAAATTCAATATTAAAGGCTTTTTAAGACAAATTTCATATTTGGTTTTGGAGTTATGATTATAAACCCTTCATATTTAGTATGACAGTTACACTGTTATATTGAATAAAAAAAACTAATTTGTGTCTTTGCAAACCTTACAAAAGATCATTTTTCTAGTAAAACTAACAAAAAAACATATCTCTGGGCATTATTAGCCATTTTGCATGTGTTGTTTAGAAGTTATGTTTGAATACATTTTTATTGCTTTTTTCGCATTATCTCAGGATTCTAAGACTATTATAGTCATATTGAGTAAAAAACTACTTTTTGCATTTGCAAGATTTAAAAAAGCATATGTTTTTAGTAAAACTCCCAAAGATGCATTATTTCAGGCATTATTAGCCATTTTTAATGTGTGGTTTAGGAGTTATGTTTAAATAACTGTCATATTGAGTGTTACAGTATACAGTCATATTGAGTAAAACCTCATTTTTGTATTTGCAAACCATTGAAAAACAACTGTATCTAGTAAAACTCACATGTATTGAATATCACAGGCATTTTTAGACATTTTGCACGTTTGGATTAGGAATTATGTTGGAATACATTTTTATTGCTTTTTTCGCATTATCTCAGGATTCTAAGTACATTACTGTCAAATTGAGTAACAAATCAAATTTTGTTTTTGCAAACCTTACCAAATGTTTTTTTTCTGGAAAACTCTCGAAGATGCATTTCTTCAGGCATTATTAGACTATTTGCATGTGTATTTTTGGAGTTATGTTTCAAAAAATGTCATTTTGAGTGTGACCAATATGAGGCCAGTAAAATCTAATATTTGTATTTGTCAACCTTTCCAAAATACCTGATTCTGCTAAAAACTTACATAAATTCAATATTAAAGGCTTTTTAAGACAAATTTCATATTTGGTTTTGGAGTTATGATTATAAACCCTTCATATTTAGTATGACAGTTACACTGTTATATTGAATAAAAAAACTAATTTGTGTCTTTGCAAACCTTACAAAAGATCATTTTTCTAGTAAAACTAACAAAAAAACATATCTCTGGGCATTATTAGCCATTTTGCATGTGTTGTTTAGAAGTTATGTTTGAATACATTTTTATTGCTTTTTTCGCATTATCTCAGGATTCTAAGACTATTATAGTCATATTGAGTAAAAAACTACTTTTTGCATTTGCAAGATTTAAAAAAGCATATGTTTTTAGTAAAACTCCCAAAGATGCATTATTTCAGGCATTATTAGCCATTTTTAATGTGTGGTTTAGGAGTTATGTTTAAATAACTGTCATATTGAGTGTTACAGTATACAGTCATATTGAGTAAAACCTCATTTTTGTATTTGCAAACCATTGAAAAACAACTGTATCTAGTAAAACTCACATGTATTGAATATCACAGGCATTTTTAGACATTTTGCACGTTTGGATTAGGAATTATGTTGGAATACATTTTTATTGCTTTTTTCGCATTATCTCAGGATTCTAAGTACATTACTGTCAAATTGAGTAACAAATCAAATTTTGTTTTTGCAAACCTTACCAAATGTTTTTTTTCTGGAAAACTCTCGAAGATGCATTTCTTCAGGCATTATTAGACTATTTGCATGTGTATTTTTGGAGTTATGTTTCAAAAAATGTCATTTTGAGTGTGACCAATATGAGGCCAGTAAAATCTAATATTTGTATTTGTCAACCTTTCCAAAATACCTGATTCTGCTAAAACTTACATAAATTCAATATTAAAGGCTTTTTAAGACAAATTTCATATTTGGTTTTGGAGTTATGATTATAAACCCTTCATATTTAGTATGACAGTTACACTGTTATATTGAATAAAAAAACTAATTTGTGTCTTTGCAAACCTTACAAAAGATCATTTTTCTAGTAAAACTAACAAAAAAACATATCTCTGGGCATTATTAGCCATTTTGCATGTGTTGTTTAGAAGTTATGTTTGAATACATTTTTATTGCTTTTTTCGCATTATCTCAGGATTCTAAGACTATTATAGTCATATTGAGTAAAAAACTACTTTTTGCATTTGCAAGATTTAAAAAAGTATATGTTTCTAGTAAAACTCCCAAAGATGCATTATTTCAGGCATTATTAGCCATTTTTAATGTGTGGTGTAGGAGTTATGTTTAAATAACTGTCATATTGAGTGTTACCTTATACAGTCATATTGATTAAAACCTAATTTTTGTATTTGCAAACCATTGAAAAAAAACTGTATCTAGTAAAACTAACATGTATTCAATATCACAGGCATTTTTAGACATTTTGCACGTTTGGATTAGGAATTATGTTGGAATACATTTTTATTGCTTTTTTCGCATTATCTCAGGATTCTAAGTACATTACTGTCAAATTGAGTAACAAATCAAATTTTGTTTTTGCAAACCTTACCAAATGTTTTTTTTTCTGGAAAACTCTCGAAGATGCATTTCTTCAGGCATTATTAGACTATTTGCATGTGTATTTTTGGAGTTATGTTTCAAAAAATGTCATTTTGAGTGTGACCAATATGAGGCCAGTAAAATCTAATATTTGTATTTGTCAACCTTTCCAAAATACCTGATTCTGCTAAAAACTTACATAAATTCAATATTAAAGGCTTTTTAAGACAAATTTCATATTTGGTTTTGGAGTTATGATTATAAACCCTTCATATTTAGTATGACAGTTACACTGTTATATTGAATAAAAAAACTAATTTGTGTCTTTGCAAACCTTACAAAAGATCATTTTTCTAGTAAAACTAACAAAAAAACATATCTCTGGGCATTATTAGCCATTTTGCATGTGTTGTTTAGAAGTTATGTTTGAATACATTTTTATTGCTTTTTTCGCATTATCTCAGGATTCTAAGACTATTATAGTCATATTGAGTAAAAAACTACTTTTTGCATTTGCAAGATTTAAAAAAGCATATGTTTCTAGTAAAACTCCCAAAGATGCATTATTTCAGGCATTATTAGCCATTTTTAATGTGTGGTGTAGGAGTTATGTTTAAATAACTGTCATATTGAGTGTTACAGTATACAGTCATATTGATTAAAACCTCATTTTTGTATTTGCAAACCATTGAAAAACAACTGTATCTAGTAAAACTAACATGTATTCAATATCACAGGCATTTTTAGACATTTTGCACGTTTGGATTAGGAATTATGTTGGAATACATTTTTATTGCTTTTTTCGCATTATCTCAGGATTCTAAGTACATTACTGTCAAATTGAGTAACAAATCAAATTTTGTTTTTGCAAACCTTACTAAATGTTTTTTTTTCTGGAAAACTCTCGAAGATGCATTTCTTCAGGCATTATTAGACTATTTGCATGTGTATTTTTGGAGTTATGTTTCAAAAAATGTCATTTTGAGTGTGACCAATATGAGGCCAGTAAAATCTAATATTTGTATTTGTCAACCTTTCCAAAATACCTGATTCTGCTAAAAACTTACATAAATTCAATATTAAAGGCTTTTTAAGACAAATTTCATATTTGGTTTTGGAGTTATGATTATAAACCCTTCATATTTAGTATGACAGTTACACTGTTATATTGAATAAAAAAACTAATTTGTGTCTTTGCAAACCTTACAAAAGATCATTTTTCTAGTAAAACTAACAAAAAAACATATCTCTGGGCATTATTAGCCATTTTGCATGTGTTGTTTAGAAGTTATGTTTGAATACATTTTTATTGCTTTTTTCGCATTATCTCAGGATTCTAAGACTATTATAGTCATATTGAGTAAAAAACTACTTTTTGCATTTGCAAGATTTAAAAAAGCATATGTTTTTAGTAAAACTCCCAAAGATGCATTATTTCAGGCATTATTAGCCATTTTTAATGTGTGGTTTAGGAGTTATGTTTAAATAACTGTCATATTGAGTGTTACAGTATACAGTCATATTGAGTAAAACCTCATTTTTGTATTTGCAAACCATTGAAAAACAACTGTATCTAGTAAAACTCACATGTATTGAATCTCACAGGCATTTTTAGACATTTTGCACGTTTGGATTAGGAATTATGTTGGAATACATTTTTATTGCTTTTTTCGCATTATCTCAGGATTCTAAGTACATTACTGTCAAATTGAGTAACAAATCAAATTTTGTTTTTGCAAACCTTACCAAATGTTTTTTTTCTGGAAAACTCTCGAAGATGCATTTCTTCAGGCATTATTAGACTATTTGCATGTGTATTTTTGGAGTTATGTTTCAAAAAATGTCATTTTGAGTGTGACCAATATGAGGCCAGTAAAATCTAATATTTGTATTTGTCAACCTTTCCAAAATACCTGATTCTGCTAAAACTTACATAAATTCAATATTAAAGGCTTTCTAAGACAAATTTCATATTTGGTTTTGGAGTTATGATTATAAACCTTTCATATTTAGTATGACAGTTACACTGTTATATTGAATAAAAAAACTAATTTGTGTCTTTGCAAACCTTACAAAAGATCATTTTTCTAGTAAAACTAACAAAAAAACATATCTCTGGGCATTATTAGCCATTTTGCATGTGTTGTTTAGAAGTTATGTTTGAATACATTTTTATTGCTTTTTTCGCATTATCTCAGGATTCTAAGACTATTATAGTCATATTGAGTAAAAAACTACTTTTTGCATTTGCAAGATTTAAAAAAGCATATGTTTCTAGTAAAACTCCCAAAGATGCATTATTTCAGGCATTATTAGCCATTTTTAATGTGTGGTGTAGGAGTTATGTTTAAATAACTGTCATATTGAGTGTTACAGTATACAGTCATATTGATTAAAACCTCATTTTTGTATTTGCAAACCATTGAAAAACAACTGTATCTAGTAAAACTAACATGTATTCAATATCACAGGCATTTTTAGACATTTTGCACGTTTGGATTAGGAATTATGTTGGAATACATTTTTATTGCTTTTTTCGCATTATCTCAGGATTCTAAGTACATTACTGTCAAATTGAGTAACAAATCAAATTTTGTTTTTGCAAACCTTACTAAATGTTTTTTTTCTGGAAAACTCTCGAAGATGCATTTCTTCAGGCATTATTAGACTATTTGCATGTGTATTTTTGGAGTTATGTTTCAAAAAATGTCATTTTGAGTGTGACCAATATGAGGCCAGTAAAATCTAATATTTGTATTTGTCAACCTTTCCAAAATACCTGATTCTGCTAAAAACTTACATAAATTCAATATTAAAGGCTTTTTAAGACAAATTTCATATTTGGTTTTGGAGTTATGATTATAAACCCTTCATATTTAGTATGACAGTTACACTGTTATATTGAATAAAAAAACTAATTTGTGTCTTTGCAAACCTTACAAAAGATCATTTTTCTAGTAAAACTAACAAAAAAACATATCTCTGGGCATTATTAGCCATTTTGCATGTGTTGTTTAGAAGTTATGTTTGAATACATTTTTATTGCTTTTTTCGCATTATCTCAGGATTCTAAGACTATTATAGTCATATTGAGTAAAAAACTACTTTTTGCATTTGCAAGATTTAAAAAAGCATATGTTTTTAGTAAAACTCCCAAAGATGCATTATTTCAGGCATTATTAGCCATTTTTAATGTGTGGTTTAGGAGTTATGTTTAAATAACTGTCATATTGAGTGTTACAGTATACAGTCATATTGAGTAAAACCTCATTTTTGTATTTGCAAACCATTGAAAAACAACTGTATCTAGTAAAACTCACATGTATTGAATATCACAGGCATTTTTAGACATTTTGCACGTTTGGATTAGGAATTATGTTGGAATACATTTTTATTGCTTTTTTCGCATTATCTCAGGATTCTAAGTACATTACTGTCAAATTGAGTAACAAATCAAATTTTGTTTTTGCAAACCTTACCAAATGTTTTTTTTCTGGAAAACTCTCGAAGATGCATTTCTTCAGGCATTATTAGACTATTTGCATGTGTATTTTTGGAGTTATGTTTCAAAAAATGTCATTTTGAGTGTGACCAATATGAGGCCAGTAAAATCTAATATTTGTATTTGTCAACCTTTCCAAAATACCTGATTCTGCTAAAACTTACATAAATTCAATATTAAAGGCTTTTTAAGACAAATTTCATATTTGGTTTTGGAGTTATGATTATAAACCCTTCATATTTAGTATGACAGTTACACTGTTATATTGAATAAAAAAACTAATTTGTGTCTTTGCAAACCTTACAAAAGATCATTTTTCTAGTAAAACTAACAAAAAAACATATCTCTGGGCATTATTAGCCATTTTGCATGTGTTGTTTAGAAGTTATGTTTGAATACATTTTTATTGCTTTTTTCGCATTATCTCAGGATTCTAAGACTATTATAGTCATATTGAGTAAAAAACTACTTTTTGCATTTGCAAGATTTAAAAAAGCATATGTTTCTAGTAAAACTCCCAAAGATGCATTATTTCAGGCATTATTAGCCATTTTTAATGTGTGGTGTAGGAGTTATGTTTAAATAACTGTCATATTGAGTGTTACAGTATACAGTCATATTGATTAAAACCTCATTTTTGTATTTGCAAACCATTGAAAAACAACTGTATCTAGTAAAACTAACATGTATTCAATATCACAGGCATTTTTAGACATTTTGCACGTTTGGATTAGGAATTATGTTGGAATACATTTTTATTGCTTTTTTCGCCTTTTTTCGCATTATCTCAGGATTCTAAGTACATTACTGTCAAATTGAGTAACAAATCAAATTTTGTTTTTGCAAACCTTACCAAATGTTTTTTTTTCTGGAAAACTCTCGAAGATGCATTTCTTCAGGCATTATTAGACTATTTGCATGTGTATTTTTGGAGTTATGTTTCAAAAAATGTCATTTTGAGTGTGACCAATATGAGGCCAGTAAAATCTAATATTTGTATTTGTCAACCTTTCCAAAATACCTGATTCTGCTAAAAACTTACATAAATTCAATATTAAAGGCTTTTTAAGACAAATTTCATATTTGGTTTTGGAGTTATGATTATAAACCCTTCATATTTAGTATGACAGTTACACTGTTATATTGAATAAAAAAACTAATTTGTGTCTTTGCAAACCTTACAAAAGATCATTTTTCTAGTAAAACTAACAAAAAAACATATCTCTGGGCATTATTAGCCATTTTGCATGTGTTGTTTAGAAGTTATGTTTGAATACATTTTTATTGCTTTTTTCGCATTATCTCAGGATTCTAAGACTATTATAGTCATATTGAGTAAAAAACTACTTTTTGCATTTGCAAGATTTAAAAAAGCATATGTTTTTAGTAAAACTCCCAAAGATGCATTATTTCAGGCATTATTAGCCATTTTTAATGTGTGGTTTAGGAGTTATGTTTAAATAACTGTCATATTGAGTGTTACAGTATACAGTCATATTGAGTAAACCCCTCATTTTTGTATTTGCAAACCATTGAAAAACAACTGTATCTAGTAAAACTCACATGTATTGAATATCACAGGCATTTTTAGACATTTTGCACGTTTGGATTAGGAATTATGTTGGAATACATTTTTATTGCTTTTTTCGCATTATCTCAGGATTCTAAGTACATTACTGTCAAATTGAGTAACAAATCAAATTTTGTTTTTGCAAACCTTACCAAATGTTTTTTTTCTGGAAAACTCTCGAAGATGCATTTCTTCAGGCATTATTAGACTATTTGCATGTGTATTTTTGGAGTTATGTTTCAAAAAATGTCATTTTGAGTGTGACCAATATGAGGCCAGTAAAATCTAATATTTGTATTTGTCAACCTTTCCAAAATACCTGATTCTGCTAAAACTTACATAAATTCAATATTAAAGGCTTTTTAAGACAAATTTCATATTTGGTTTTGGAGTTATGATTATAAACCCTTCATATTTAGTATGACAGTTACACTGTTATATTGAATTAAAAAACTAATTTGTGTCTTTGCAAACCTTACAAAAGATCATTTTTCTAGTAAAACTAACAAAAAAACATATCTCTGGGCATTATTAGCCATTTTGCATGTGTTGTTTAGAAGTTATGTTTGAATACATTTTTATTGCTTTTTTCGCATTATCTCAGGATTCTAAGACTATTATAGTCTTATTGAGTAAAAAACTACTTTTTGCATTTGCAAGATTTAAAAAAGCATATGTTTTTAGTAAAACTCCCAAAGATGCATTATTTCAGGCATTATTAGCCATTTTTAATGTGTGGTTTAGGAGTTATGTTTAAATAACTGTCATATTGAGTGTTACAGTATACAGTCATATTGAGTAAAACCTAATTTTTGTATTTGCAAACCATTGAAAAATAACTGTATCTAGTAAAACTCACATGTATTCAATATCACAGGCATTTTTAGACATTTTGCACGTTTGGATTAGGAATTATGTTGGAATACATTTTTATTGCTTTTTTCGCATTATCTCAGATTCTAAGTACATTACTTTCAAATTGAGTAACAAATCAAATTTTTCTTTTGCAAACCTTACCAAATGTTTTTTTTCTGGAAAACTCTCGAAGATGCATTTCTTTAGGCATTATTAGACTATTTGCATGTGTATTTTTGGAGTTATGTTTCAAAAAATGTCATTTTGAGTGTGACCAATATGAGGCCAGTAAAATCTAATATTTGTATTTGTCAACCTTTCCAAAATACCTGATTCTGCTAAAACTTACATGAATTCAATATTAAAGGCTTTTTAAGACAAATTTCATATTTGGTTTTGGAGTTATGATTATAAACCCTTCATATTTAGTATGACAGTTACACTGTTATATTGAATAAAAAAACTAATTTGTGTCTTTGCAAACCTTACAAAAGATAATTTTTCTAGTAAAACTAACAAAAAAACATATCTCTGGGCATTATTAGCCATTTTGCATGTGTTGTTTAGAAGTTATGTTTGAATACATTTTTATTGCTTTTTTCGCATTATCTCAGGATTCTAAGACTATTATAGTCATATTGAGTAAAAAACTACTTTTTGCATTTGCAAGATTTAAAAAAGCATATGTTTCTAGTAAAACTCCCAAAGATGCATTATTTCAGGCATTATTAGCCATTTTTAATGTGTGGTTTAGGAGTTATGTTTAAATAACTGTCATATTGAGTGTTACAGTATACAGTCATATTGAGTAAAACCTCATTTTTGTATTTGCAAACCATTGAAAAACAACTGTATCTAGTAAAACTCACATGTATTCAATATCACAGGCATTTTTAGACATTTTGCACGTTTGGATTAGGAATTATGTTGGAATACATTTTTATTGCTTTTTTCGCATTATCTCAGGATTCTAAGTACATTACTGTCAAATTGAGTAACAAATCAAATTTTGTTTTTGCAAACCTTACCAAATGTTTTTTTTCTGGAAAACTCTCGAAGATGCATTTCTTCAGGCATTATTAGACTATTTGCATGTGTATTTTTGGAGTTATGTTTCAAAAA
The DNA here is from genome assembly GCF_033978795.1 of Nerophis ophidion. Classification (NCBI taxonomy): domain Eukaryota; kingdom Metazoa; phylum Chordata; class Actinopteri; order Syngnathiformes; family Syngnathidae; genus Nerophis; species Nerophis ophidion. The sequence continues at coordinate 26,637 of NW_026907277.1, read as the reverse complement.
ATGTCATTTTGAGTGTGACCAATATGAGGCCAGTAAAATCTAATATTTGTATTTGTCAACCTTTCCAAAATACCTGATTCTGCTAAAACTTACATAAATTCAATATTAAAGGCTTTTTAAGACAAATTTCATATTTGGTTTTGGAGTTATGATTATAAACCCTTCATATTTAGTATGACAGTTACACTGTTATATTGAATAAAAAAACTAATTTGTGTCTTTGCAAACCTTACAAAAGATCATTTTTCTAGTAAAACTAACAAAAAAACATATCTCTGGGCATTATTAGCCATTTTGCATGTGTTGTTTAGAAGTTATGTTTGAATACATTTTTATTGCTTTTTTCGCATTATCTCAGGATTCTAAGACTATTATAGTCATATTGAGTAAAAAACTACTTTTTACATTTGCAAGATTTAAAAAAGCATATGTTTTTAGTAAAACTCCCAAAGATGCATTATTTCAGGCATTATTAGCCATTTTTAATGTGTGGTTTAGGAGTTATGTTTAAATAACTGTCATATTGAGTGTTACAGTATACAGTCATATTGAGTAAAACCTAATTTTTGTATTTGCAAACCATTGAAAAATAACTGTATCTAGTAAAACTCACATGTATTCAATATCACAGGCATTTTTAGACATTTTGCACGTTTGGATTAGGAATTATGTTGGAATACATTTTTATTGCTTTTTTCGCATTATCTCAGATTCTAAGTACATTACTGTCAAATTGAGTAACAAATCAAATTTTTCTTTTGCAAACCTTACCAAATGTTTTTTTTCTGGAAAACTCTCGAAGATGCATTTCTTTAGGCATTATTAGACTATTTGCATGTGTATTTTTGGAGTTATGTTTCAAAAAATGTCATTTTGAGTGTGACCAATATGAGGCCAGTAAAATCTAATATTTGTATTTGTCAACCTTTCCAAAATACCTGATTCTGCTAAAACTTACATGAATTCAATATCACAGGCTTTTTAAGACAAATTTCATATTTGGTTTTGGAGTTATGATTATAAACCCTTCATATTTAGTATGACAGTTACACTGTTATATTGAATAAAAAAACTAATTTGTGTCTTTGCAAACCTTAAAAAAGATATTTTTTCTTGTAAAACTAACAAAAGAACATATCTCTGGGCATTATTAGCCATTTTGCATGTGTTGTTTAGAAGTTATGTTTGAATACATTTTTATTGCTTTTTTCGCATTATCTCAGGATTCTAAGACTATTATAGTCATATTGAGTAAAAAACTACTTTTTGCATTTGCAAGATTTAAAAAAGCATATGTTTCGAGTAAAACTCCCAAAGATGCATTATTTCAGGCATTATTAGCCATTTTTAATGTGTGGTTTAGGAGTTATGTTTAAATAACTGTCATATTGAGTGTTACAGTATACAGTCATATTGAGTAAAACCTCATTTTTGTATTTGCAAACCATTGAAAAACAACTGTATCTAGTAAAACTCACATGTATTGAATATCACAGGCATTTTTAGACATTTTGCACGTTTGGATTAGGAATTATGTTGGAATACATTTTTATTGCTTTTTTCGCATTATCTCAGGATTCTAAGTACATTACTGTCAAATTGAGTAACAAATCAATTTTGTTTTTGCAAACCTTACCAAATGTTTTTTTTTCTGGAAAACTCTCGAAGATGCATTTCTTCAGGCATTATTAGACTATTTGCATGTGTATTTTTGGAGTTATGTTTCAAAAAATGTCATTTTGAGTGTGACCAATATGAGGCCAGTAAAATCTAATATTTGTATGTCAACCTTTCCAAAATACCTGATTCTGCTAAAACTTACATAAATTCAATATTAAAGGCTTTTTAAGACAAATTTCATATTTGGTTTCGGAGTTATGATTATAAACCCTTCATATTTAGTATGACAGTTACACTGTTATATTGAATAAAAAAACTAATTTGTGTCTTTGCAAACCTTACAAAAGATCATTTTTCTAGTAAAACTAACAAAAAAACATATCTCTGGGCATTATTAGCCATTTTGCATGTGTTGTTTAGAAGTTATGTTTGAATACATTTTTATTGCTTTTTTCGCATTATCTCAGGATTCTAAGACTATTATAGTCATATTGAGTAAAAAACTACTTTTTGCATTTGCAAGATTTAAAAAAGCATATGTTTCTAGTAAAACTCCCAAAGATGCATTATTTCAGGCATTATTAGCCATTTTTAATGTGTGGTTTAGGAGTTATGTTTAAATAACTGTCATATTGAGTGTTACAGTATACAGTCATATTGAGTAAAACCTCATTTTTTGTATTTGCAAACCATTGAAAAACAACTGTATCTAGTAAAACTCACATGTATTCAATATCACAGGCATTTTTAGACATTTTGCACGTTTGGATTAGGAATTATGTTGGAATACATTTTTATTGCTTTTTTCGCATTATCTCAGGATTCTAAGTTCCTTTTAATCGAATTGAGTAACAAATCAAATTTTGTTTTTGCAAACCTTACCAAATGTTTTTTTTTTCAGGAAAACTCTTGAAGATGCATTTCTTCAGGCATTATTAGACATTTTGCATGTGTATTTTTGGAGTTATGTTTCAAAAAATGTCATTTGAGTGTGACCAATATGAGAACAGTAAAATCTAATATTTGTATTTGTCAACCTTTTCAAAATACCTGATTCTGCTAAAACTTACATAAATTCAATATTAAAGGCTTTTTAAGACAAATTTCATATTTGGTTTTGGAGTTATGATTATAAACCCTTCATATTTAGTATGACAGTTACACTGTTATATTGAATAAAAAAACTAATTTGTGTCTTTGCAAACCTTACAAAAGATCATTTTTCTAGTAAAACTAACAAAAAAACATATCTCTGGGCATTATTAGCCATTTTGCATGTGTTGTTTAGAAGTTATGTTTGAATACATTTTTATTGCTTTTTTCGCATTATCTCAGGATTCTAAGACTATTATAGTCATATTGAGTAAAAAACTACTTTTTGCATTTGCAAGATTTAAAAAAGCATATGTTTCTAGTAAAACTCCCAAAGATGCATTATTTCAGGCATTATTAGTCAGTTTTAATGTGTGGTTTAGGAGTTATGTTTAAATAACTGTCATATTGAGTGTTACAGTATACAGTCATATTGAGTAAAACCTCATTTTTTGTATTTGCAAACCATTGAAAAACAACTGTATCTAGTAAAACTCACATGTATTCAATATCACAGGCATTTTTAGACATTTTGCACGTTTGGATTAGGAATTATGTTGGAATACATTTTTATTGCTTTTTTCGCATTATCTCAGGATTCTAAGTTCCTTTTTAATCGAATTGAGTAACAAATCAAATTTTGTTTTGCAAACCTTACCAAATGTTTTTTTTTTCAGGAAAACTCTTGAAGATGCATTTCTTCAGGCATTATTAGACATTTTGCATGTGTATTTTTGGAGTTATGTTTCAAAAAATGTCATTTTGAGTGTGACCAATATGAGAACAGTAAAATCTAATATTTGTATTTGTCAACCTTTTCAAAATACCTGATTCTGCTAAAACTTACATAAATTCAATATTAAAGGCTTTTTAAGACAAATTTCATATTTGGTTTTGGAGTTATGATTATAAACCTTTCATATTTAGTATGACAGTTACACGTTATATTGAATACAAAAACTAATTTGTGTCTTTGCAAACCTTACAAAAGATCATTTTTCTAGTAAAACTAACAAAAAAACACATCTCTGGGCATTATTAGCCATTTTGCATGTGTTGTTTAGAAGTTATGTTTGAATACATTTTTATTGCTTTTTTCGCATTATCTCAGGATTCTAAGACTATTATAGTCATATTGAGTAAAAAACTACTTTTTGCATTTGCAAGATTTAAAAAAGCATATGTTTCTAGTAAAACTCCCAAAGATGCATTATTTCAGGCATTATTAGCCATTTTTAATGTGTGGTGTAGGAGTTATGTTTAAATAACTGTCATATTGAGTGTTACAGTATACAGTCATATTGATTAAAACCTCATTTTTGTATTTGCAACCATTGAAAAACAACTGTATCTAGTAAAACTAACATGTATTCAATATCACAGGCATTTTTAGACATTTTGCACGTTTGGATTAGGAATTATGTTGGAATACATTTTTATTGCTTTTTTCGCATTATCTCAGGATTCTAAGTACATTATTGTCAAATTGAGTAACAAATCAAATTTTGTTTTTGCAAACCTTACCAAATGTTTTTTTTTCTGGAAAACTCTCGAAGATGCATTTCTTCAGGCATTATTAGACTATTTGCATGTGTATTTTTGGAGTTATGTTTCAAAAAATGTCATTTTGAGTGTGACCAATATGAGGCCAGTAAAATCTAATATTTGTATTTGTCAACCTTTCCAAAATACCTGATTCTGCTAAAACTTACATAAATTCAATATTAAAGGCTTTTTAAGACAAATTTCATATTTGGTTTTGGAGTTATGATTATAAACCCTTCATATTTAGTATGACAGTTACACTGTTATATTGAATAAAAAAACTAATTTGTGTCTTTGCAAACCTTACAAAAGATCATTTTTCTAGTAAAACTAACATAAAAACATATCTCTGGGCATTATTAGCCATTTTGCATGTGTTGTTTAGAAGTTATGTTTGAATACATTTTTATTGCTTTTTTGCATTATCTCAGGATTCTAAGACTATTATAGTCATATTGAGTAAAAAACTACTTTTTGCATTTGCAAGATTTAAAAAAGCATATGTTTCTACTAAAACTCCCAAAGATGCATTATTTCAGGCATTATTAGCCATTTTTAATGTGTGGTGTAGGAGTTATGTTTAAATAACTGTCATATTGAGTGTTACAGTATACAGTCATATTGATTAAAACCTCATTTTTGTATTTGCAAACCATTGAAAAACAACTGTATCTAGTAAAACTAACATGTATTCAATATCACAGGCATTTTTAGACATTTTGCACGTTTGGATTAGGAATTATGTTGGAATACATTTTTATTGCTTTTTTCGCATTATCTCAGGATTCTAAGTACATTACTATCAAATTGAGTAACAAATCAAATTTTGTTTTTGCAAACCTTACCAAATGTTTTTTTTCTGGAAAACTCTCGAAGATGCATTTCTTCAGGCATTATTAGACTATTTGCATGTGTATTTTTGGAGTTATGTTTCAAAAAATGTCATTTTGAGTGTGACCAATATGAGGCCAGTAAAATCTAATATTTGTATTCGTCAACCTTTCCAAAATACCTGATTCTGCTAAAACTTACATAAATTCAATATTAAAGGCTTTTTAAGACAAATTTCATATTTGGTTTTGGAGTTATGATTATAAACCCTTCATATTTAGTATGACAGCTACACTGTTATATTGAATAAAAAAAACTAATTTGTGTCTTTGCAAACCTTACAAAAGATCATTTTTCTAGTAAAACTAACAAAAAAACATATCTCTGGGCATTATTAGCCATTTTGCATGTGTTGTTTAGAAGTTATGTTTGAATACATTTTTATTGCTTTTTCGCATTATCTCAGGATTCTAAGACTATTATAGTCATATTGAGTAAAAAACTACTTTTTGCATTTGCAAGATTTAAAAAAGCATATGTTTCTAGTAAAACTCCCAAAGATGCATTATTTCAGGCATTATTAGCCATTTTTAATGTGTGGTTTAGGAGTTATGTTTAAATAACTGTCCATATTGAGTGTTACAGTATACAGTCATATTGAGTAAAACCTCATTTTTGTATTTGCAAACCATTGAAAAACAATCTGTATCTAGTAAACTCACATGTATTCAATATCACAGGCATTTTTAGACATTTTGCACGTTTGGATTAGGAATTATGTTGGAATACATTTTTATTGCTTTTTTCGCATTATCTCAGGATTCTAAGTACATTACTGTCAAATTGAGTAACAAATCAAATTTTGTTTTTGCAAACCTTACCAAATGTTTTTTTTTCAGGAAACTCTTGAAGATGCATTTCTTCAGGCATTATTAGACATTTTGTATGTGTATTTTTGGAGTTATGTTTCAAAAAATGTCATTTTGAGTGTGACCAGTATGAGGCCAGTAAAATCTAATATTTGTATTTGTGAACCTTTCCAAAATACCTGATTCTGCTAAAACTTACATAAATTCAATATTAAAGGCTTTTAAGACAAATTTCATATTTGGTTTTGGAGTTATGATTATAAACCTTATATTTAGTATGACAGTTACAGTGTTATATTGAATAAAAAAACTAACTTGTGTCTTTGCAAACCTTACAAAAGATCATGTTTCTAGTGAAACTAACAAAAAAAACATTACTCTGGGCATTATTAGCCATTTTGCATGTGTTGTTTAGAAGTTATGTTTGAATACATTTTTATTGCTCTTTTCGCATTATCTTAGGATTCTAAGACTATTATAGTCATATTGAGTAAAAAACTACTTTTTGCATTTGCAAGATTTAAAAAAGCATATGTTTCCAGTAAAACTCCCAAAGATGCATTATTTCAGGCATTATTAGCCATTTTTAATGTGTGGTTTAGGAGTTATGTTTAAATAACTGTCATATTGAGTGTTACAGTATACAGTCATATTGATTAAAACCTCATTTTTGTATTTGCAAACCATTGAAAAACAACTGTATCTAGTAAAACTCACATGTATTCAATATCACAGGCATTTTTAGACATTTTGCACGTTTGGATTAGGAATTATGTTGGAATACATTTTTATTGCTTTTTTCGCATTATCTCAGGATTCTAAGTACATTACTGTCAAATTGAGTAACAAATCAAATTTTGTTTTTGCAAACCTTACCAATGTTTTTTTTTTCTGGAAAACTCTCGAAGATGCATTTCTTCAGGCATTATTAGACTATTTGCATGTGTATTTTTGGAGTTATGTTTCAAAAAATGTCATTTTGAGTGTGACCAATATGAGGCCAGTAAAATCTAATATTTGTATTTGTCAACCTTTCCAAAATACCTGATTCTGCTAAAACTTACATAAATTCAATATTAAAGGCTTTTTAAGACAAATTTCATATTTGGTTTTGGAGTTATGATTATAAACCCTTCATATTTAGTATGACAGTTACACTGTTATATTGAATTAAAAACTAATTTGTGTCTTTGCAAACCTTACAAAAGATCATTTTTCTAGTAAAACTAACAAAAAAAACATATCTCTGGGCATTATTAGCCATTTTGCATGTGTTGTTTAGAAGTTATGTTTGAATACATTTTTATTGCTTTTTTCGCATTATCTCAGGATTCTAAGACTATTATAGTCATATTGAGTAAAAAACTACTTTTTGCATTTGCAAGATTTAAAAAAGCATATGTTTTTAGTAAAACTCCCAAAGATGCATTATTTCAGGCATTATTAGCCATTTTTAATGTGTGGTTTAGGAGTTATGTTTAAATAACTGTCATATTGAGTGTTACAGTATACAGTCATATTGAGTAAAACCTAATTTTTGTATTTGCAAACCATTGAAAAATAACTGTATCTAGTAAAACTCACATGTATTCAATATCACAGGCATTTTTAGACATTTTGCACGTTTGGATTAGGAATTATGTTGGAATACATTTTTATTGCTTTTTTCGCATTATCTCAGATTCTAAGTACATTACTGTCAAATTGAGTAACAAATCAAATTTTTCTTTTGCAAACCTTACCAAATGTTTTTTTTTCTGGAAAACTCTCGAAGATGCATTTCTTTAGGCATTATTAGACTATTTGCATGTGTGTATTTTTGGAGTTATGTTTCAAAAAATGTCATTTTGAGTGTGACCAATATGAGGCCAGTAAAATCTAATATTTGTATTTGTCAACCTTTCCAAAATACCTGATTCTGCTAAAACTTACATGAATTCAATATTAAAGGCTTTTTAAGACAAATTTCATATTTGGTTTTGGAGTTATGATTATAAACCCTTCATATTTAGTATGACAGTTACACTGTTATATTGAATAAAAAAAACTAATTTGTGTCTTTGCAAACCTTACAAAAGATAATTTTTCTAGTAAAACTACAAAAAACATATCTCTGGGCATTATTAGCCATTTTGCATGTGTTGTTTAGAAGTTATGTTTGAATACATTTTTATTGCTTTTTTCGCATTATCTCAGGATTCTAAGACTATTATAGTCATATTGAGTAAAAAACTACTTTTTGCATTTGCAAGATTTAAAAAAGCATATGTTTCTAGTAAAACTCCCAAAGATGCATTATTTCAGGCATTATTAGCCATTTTTAATGTGTGGTTTAGGAGTTATGTTTAAATAACTGTCATATTGAGTGTTACAGTATACAGTCATATTGAGTAAAACCTCATTTTTGTATTTGCAAACCATTGAAAAACAACTGTATCTAGTAAAACTCACATGTATTCAATATCACAGGCATTTTTAGACATTTTGCACGTTTGGATTAGGAATTATGTTGGAATACATTTTTATTGCTTTTTTCGCATTATCTCAGGATTCTAAGTACATTACTGTCAAATTGAGTAACAAATCAAATTTTGTTTTTGCAAACCTTACCAAATGTTTTTTTTCTGGAAAACTCTCGAAGATGCATTTCTTCAGGCATTATTAGACTATTTGCATGTGTATTTTTGGAGTTATGTTTCAAAAAATGTCATTTTGAGTGTGACCAATATGAGGCCAGTAAAATCTAATATTTGTATTTGTCAACCTTTCCAAAATACCTGATTCTGCTAAAACTTACATAAATTCAATATTAAAGGCTTTTTAAGACAAATTTCATATTTGGTTTTGGAGTTATGATTATAAACCCTTCATATTTAGTATGACAGTTACACTGTTATATTGAATAAAAAAACTAATTTGTGTCTTTGCAAACCTTACAAAAGATCATTTTTCTAGTAAAACTAACAAAAAAACATATCTCTGGGCATTATTAGCCATTTTGCATGTGTTGTTTAGAAGTTATGTTTGAATACATTTTTATTGCTTTTTTCGCATTATCTCAGGATTCTAAGACTATTATAGTCATATTGAGTAAAAAACTACTTTTTACATTTGCAAGATTTAAAAAAGCATATGTTTTTAGTAAAACTCCCAAAGATGCATTATTTCAGGCATTATTAGCCATTTTTAATGTGTGGTTTAGGAGTTATGTTTAAATAACTGTCATATTGAGTGTTACAGTATACAGTCATATTGAGTAAAACCTAATTTTTGTATTTGCAAACCATTGAAAAATAACTGTATCTAGTAAAACTCACATGTATTCAATATCACAGGCATTTTTAGACATTTTGCACGTTTGGATTAGGAATTATGTTGGAATACATTTTTATTGCTTTTTTCGCATTATCTCAGATTCTAAGTACATTACTGTCAAATTGAGTAACAAATCAAATTTTTCTTTTGCAAACCTTACCAAATGTTTTTTTTCTGGAAAACTCTCGAAGATGCATTTCTTTAGGCATTATTAGACTATTTGCATGTGTATTTTTGGAGTTATGTTTCAAAAAATGTCATTTTGAGTGTGACCAATATGAGGCCAGTAAAATCTAATATTTGTATTTGTCAACCTTTCCAAAATACCTGATTCTGCTAAAACTTACATGAATTCAATATTAAAGGCTTTTTAAGACAAATTTCATATTTGGTTTTGGAGTTATGATTATAAACCCTTCATATTTAGTATGACAGTTACACTGTTATATTGAATAAAAAAACTAATTTTCGTCTTTGCAAACCTTACAAAAGATCATTTTTCTTGTAAAACTAACAAAAAAACATATCTCTGGGCATTATTAGCCATTTTGCATGTGTTGTTTAGAAGTTATGTTTGAATACATTTTTATTGCTTTTTTCGCATTATCTCAGGATTCTAAGACTATTATAGTCATATTGAGTAAAAAACTACTTTTTGCATTTGCAAGATTTAAAAAAGCATATGTTTCTAGTAAAACTCCCAAAGATGCATTATTTCAGGCATTATTAGCCATTTTTAATGTGTGTGTTTAGGAGTTATGTTTAAATAACTGTCATATTGAGGGTTACAGTATACAGTCATATTGAGTAAAACCTCATTTTTGTATTTGCAAACCATTGAAAAACAACTGTATCTAGTAAAACTCACATGTATTCAATATCACAGGCATTTTTAGACATTTTGCACGTTTGGATTAGGAATTATGTTGGAATACATTTTTATTGCTTTTTTCGCATTATCTCAGGATTCTAAGTACATTACTGTCAAATTGAGTAACAAATCAAATTTTGTTTTTGCAAACCTTACCAAATGTTTTTTTTCTGGAAAACTCTCGAAGATGCATTTCTTTAGGCATTATTAGACTATTTGCATGTGTATTTTTGGAGTTATGTTTCAAAAAATGTCATTTTGAGTGTGACCAATATGAGGCCAGTAAAATCTAATATTTGTATTTGTCAACCTTTCCAAAATACCTGATTCTGCTAAAACTTACATGAATTCAATATCACAGGCTTTTTAAGACAAATTTCATATTTGGTTTTGGAGTTATGATTATAAACCCTTCATATTTAGTATGACAGTTACACTGTTATATTGAATAAAAAAACTAATTTGTGTCTTTGCAAACCTTAAAAAAGATCATTTTTCTTGTAAAACTAACAAAAGAACATATCTCTGGGCATTATTAGCCATTTTGCATGTGTTGTTTAGAAGTTATGTTTGAATACATTTTTATTGCTTTTTTCGCATTATCTCAGGATTCTAAGACTATTATAGTCATATTGAGTAAAAAACTACTTTTTTGCATTTGCAAGATTTAAAAAAGCATATGTTTCGAGTAAAACTCCCAAAGATGCATTATTTCAGGCATTATTAGCCATTTTTAATGTGTGGTTTAGGAGTTATGTTTAAATAACTGTCATATTGAGTGTTACAGTATACAGTCATATTGAGTAAAACCTCATTTTTGTATTTGCAAACCATTGAAAAACAACTGTATCTAGTAAAACTCACGTGTATTCAATATCACAGGCATTTTTAGACATTTTGCACGTTTGGATTAGGAATTATGTTGGAATACATTTTTATTGCTTTTTTCGCATTATCTCAGGATTCTAAGTTCCTTTTTAATCGAATTGAGAAACAAATCAAATTTTGTTTTTGCAAACCTTACCAAATGTTTTTTTTTTTTCAGGAAAACTCTTGAAGATGCATTTCTTCAGGCATTATTAGACATTTTGCATGTGTATTTTTGGAGTTATGTTTCAAAAAATGTCATTTTGAGTGTGACCAATATGAGGCCAGTAAAATCTAATATTTGTATTTGTCAACCTTTCCAAAATACCTGATTCTGCTAAAACTTACATAAATTCAATATTAAAGGCTTTTTAAGACAAATTTCATATTTGGTTTTGGAGTTATGATTATAAACCCTTCATATTTAGTATGACAGTTACACTGTTATATTGAATAAAAAAACAAATTTGTGTCTTTGCAAACCTTACAAAAGATCATTTTTCTAGTAAAACTAACAAAAAAACATATCTCTGGGCATTATTAGCCATTTTGCATGTGTTGTTTAGAAGTTATGTTTGAATACATTTTTATTGCTTTTTTCGCATTATCTCAGGATTCTAAGACTATTATAGTCATATTGAGTAAAAAACTACTTTTTGCATTTGCAAGATTTAAAAAAGCATATGTTTCTAGTAAAACTCCCAAAGATGCATTATTTCAGGCATTATTAGCCATTTTTAATGTGTGGTTTAGGAGTTATGTTTAAATAACTGTCATATTGAGTGTTACAGTATACAGTCATATTGAGTAAAACCTCATTTTTTGTATTTGCAAACCATTGAAAAACAACTGTATCTAGTAAAACTCACATGTATTCAATATCACAGGCATTTTTAGACATTTTGCACGTTTGGATTAGGAATTATGTTGGAATACATTTTTATTGCTTTTTTCGCATTATCTCAGGATTCTAAGTTCCTTTTTAATCGAATTGAGTAACAAATCAAATTTTGTTTTTGCAAACCTTACCAAATGTTTTTTTTTTCAGGAAAACTCTTGAAGATGCATTTCTTCAGGCATTATTAGACATTTTGCATGTGTATTTTTGGAGTTATGTTTCAAAAAATGTCATTTTGAGTGTGACCAATATGAGAACAGTAAAATCTAATATTTGTATTTGTCAACCTTTTCAAAATACCTGATTCTGCTAAAACTTACATAAATTCAATATTAAAGGCTTTTTAAGACAAATTTCATATTTGGTTTTGGAGTTATGATTATAAACCCTTCATATTTAGTATGACAGTTACACTGTTATATTGAATAAAAAAACTAATTTGTGTCTTTGCAAACCTTACAAAAGATCATTTTTCTAGTAAAACTAACAAAAAAACATATCTCTGGGCATTATTAGCCATTTTGCATGTGTTGTTTAGAAGTTATGTTTGAATACATTTTTATTGCTTTTTTCGCATTATCTCAGGATTCTAAGACTATTATAGTCATATTGAGTAAAAAACTACTTTTTGCATTTGCAAGATTTAAAAAAGCATATTTTTCTAGTAAAACTCCCAAAGATGCATTATTTCAGGCATTATTAGCCAGTTTTAATGTGTGGTTTAGGAGTTATGTTTAAATAACTGTCATATTGAGTGTTACAGTATACAGTCATATTGAGGTAAAACCTCATTTTTTGTATTTGCAAACCATTGAAAAACAACTGTATCTAGTAAAACTCACATGTATTCAATATCACAGGCATTTTTAGACATTTTGCACGTTTGGATTAGGAATTATGTTGGAATACATTTTTATTGCTTTTTTCGCATTATCTCAGGATTCTAAGTTCCTTTTTAATCGAATTGAGTAACAAATCAAATTTTGTTTTTGCAAACCTTACCAAATGTTTTTTTTTTTCAGGAAAACTCTTGAAGATGCATTTCTTCAGGCATTATTAGACATTTTGCATGTGTATTTTTGGAGTTATGTTTCAAAAAATGTCATTTTGAGTGTGACCAATATGAGAACAGTAAAATCTAATATTTGTATTTGTCAACCTTTTCAAAATACCTGATTCTGCTAAAACTTACATAAATTCAATATTAAAGGCTTTTTAAGACAAATTTCATATTTGGTTTTGGAGTTATGATTATAAACCTTTCATATTTAGTATGACAGTTACACTGTTATATTGAATACAAAAACTAATTTGTGTCTTTGCAAACCTTACAAAAGATCATTTTTCTAGTAAAACTAACAAAAAAAACACATCTCTGGGCATTATTAGCCATTTTGCATGTGTTGTTTAGAAGTTATGTTTGAATACATTTTTATTGCTTTTTTCGCATTATCTCAGGATTCTAAGACTATTATAGTCATATTGAGTAAAAAACTACTTTTTGCATTTGCAAGATTTAAAAAAGCATATGTTTCTAGTAAAACTCCCAAAGATGCATTATTTCAGGCATTATTAGCCATTTTTAATGTGTGGTGTAGGAGTTATGTTTAAATAACTGTCATATTGAGTGTTACAGTATACAGTCATATTGATTAAAACCTCATTTTTGTATTTGCAAACCATTGAAAAACAACTGTATCTAGTAAAACTAACATGTATTCAATATCACAGGCATTTTTAGACATTTTGCACGTTTGGATTAGGAATTATGTTGGAATACATTTTTATTGCTTTTTTCGCATTATCTCAGGATTCTAAGTACATTATTGTCAAATTGAGTAACAAATCAAATTTTGTTTTTGCAAACCTTACCAAATGTTTTTTTTTTCTGGAAAACTCTCGAAGATGCATTTCTTCAGGCATTATTAGACTATTTGCATGTGTATTTTTTGGAGTTATGTTTCAAAAAATGTCATTTTGAGTGTGACCAATATGAGGCCAGTAAAATCTAATATTTGTATTTGTCAACCTTTCCAAAATACCTGATTCTGCTAAAACTTACATAAATTCAATATTAAAGGCTTTTTAAGACAAATTTCATATTTGGTTTTGGAGTTATGATTATAAACCCTTCATATTTAGTATGACAGTTACACTGTTATATTGAATAAAAAAACTAATTTGTGTCTTTGCAAACCTTACAAAAGATCATTTTTCTAGTAAAACTAACAAAAAAACATATCTCTGGCCATTATTAGCCATTTTGCATGTGTTGTTTAGAAGTTATGTTTGAATACATTTTTATTGCTTTTTTCGCATTATCTCAGGATTCTAAGACTATTATAGTCATATTGAGTAAAAAACTACTTTTTGCATTTGCAAGATTTAAAAAAGCATATGTTTCTAGTAAAACTCCCAAAGATGCATTATTTCAGGCATTATTAGCCATTTTTAATGTGTGGTGTAGGAGTTATGTTTAAATAACTGTCATATTGAGTGTTACAGTATACAGTCATATTGATTAAAACCTCATTTTTGTATTTGCAAACCATTGAAAAACAACTGTATCTAGTAAAACTAACATGTATTCAATATCACAGGCATTTTTAGACATTTTGCACGTTTGGATTAGGAATTATGTTGGAATACATTTTTATTGCTTTTTTCGCATTATCTCAGGATTCTAAGTACATTACTATCAAATTGAGTAACAAATCAAATTTTGTTTTTGCAAACCTTACCAAATGTTTTTTTTCTGGAAAACTCTCGAAGATGCATTTCTTCAGGCATTATTAGACTATTTGCATGTGTATTTTTGGAGTTATAGTTCAAAAAATGTCATTTTGAGTGTGACCAATATGAGGCCAGTAAAATCTAATATTTGTATTCGTCAACCTTTCCAAAATACCTGATTCTGCTAAAACTTACATAAATTCAATATTAAAGGCTTTTTAAGACAAATTTCATATTTGGTTTTGGAGTTATGATTATAAACCCTTCATATTTAGTATGACAGTTACACTGTTATATTGAATAAAAAAACTAATTTGTGTCTTTGCAAACCTTACAAAAGATCATTTTTCTTGTAAAACTAACAAAAAAACATATCTCTGGGCATTATTAGCCATTTTGCATGTGTTGTTTAGAAGTTATGTTTGAATACATTTGTATTGCTTTTTTCGCATTATCTCAGGATTCTAAGACTATTATAGTCATATTGAGTAAAAAACTACTTTTTGCATTTGCAAGATTTAAAAAAGCATATGTTTCTAGTAAAACTCCCAAAGATGCATTATTTCAGGCATTATTAGCCATTTTTAATGTGTGGTTTAGGAGTTATGTTTAAATAACTGTCATATTGAGTGTTACAGTATACAGTCATATTGAGTAAAACCTCATTTTTGTATTTGCAAACCATTGAAAAACAACTGTATCTAGTAAAACTCACATGTATTCAATATCACAGGCATTTTTAGACATTTTGCACGTTTGGATTAGGAATTATGTTGGAATACATTTTTATTGCTTTTTTCGCATTATCTCAGGATTCTAAGTACATTACTGTCAAATTGAGTAACAAATCAAATTTTGTTTTTGCAAACCTTACCAAATGTTTTTTTTTTCAGGAAAACTCTTGAAGATGCATTTCTTCAGGCATTATTAGACATTTTGTACGTGTATTTTTGGAGTTATGTTTCAAAAAATGTCATTTTGAGTGTGACCAATATGAGGCCAGTAAAATCTAATATTTGTATTTGTGAACCTTTCCAAAATACCTGATTCTGCTAAAACTTACATAAATTCAATATTAAAGGCTTTTTAAGACACATTTCATATTTGGTTTTGGAGTTATGATTATAAACCTTTCATATTTAGTATGACAGTTACAGTGTTATATTGAATAAAAAAACTAACTTGTGTCTTTACAAACCTTACAAAAGATCATGTTTCTAGTGAAACTAACAAAAAAACATTACTCTGGGCATTATTAGCCATTTTGCATGTGTTGTTTAGAAGTTATGTTTGAATACATTTTTATTGCTCTTTTCGCATTATCTTAGGATTCTAAGACTATTATAGTCATATTGAGTAAAAAACTACTTTTTGCATTTGCAAGATTTAAAAAAGCATATGTTTCCAGTAAAACTCCCAAAGATGCATTATTTCAGGCATTATTAGCCATTTTTAATGTGTGGTTTAGGAGTTATGTTTAAATAACTGTCATATTGAGTGTTACAGTATACAGTCATATTGAGTAAAACCTCATTTTTTGTATTTGCAAACCATTGAAAAACAACTGTATCTAGTAAAACTCACATGTATTTAATATCACAGGCATTTTTAGACATTTTGCACGTTTGGATTAGGAATTATGTTGGAATACATTTTTATTGCTTTTTTCGCATTATCTCAGGATTCTAAGTACATTACTGTCAAATTGAGTAACAAATCAAATTTTGTTTTTGCAAACCTTACCAAATGTTTTTTTTTTCTGGAAAACTCTCGAAGATGCATTTCTTCAGGCATTATTAGACTATTTGCATGTGTATTTTTGGAGTTATGTTTCAAAAAATGTCATTTTGAGTGTGACCAATATGAGGCCAGTAAAATCTAATATTTGTATTTGTCAACCTTTCCAAAATACCTGATTCTGCTAAAACTTACATAAATTCAATATTAAAGGCTTTTTAAGACAAATTTCATATTTGGTTTTGGAGTTATGATTATAAACCCTTCATATTTAGTATGACAGTTACACTGTTATATTGAATAAAAAAACTAATTTGTGTCTTTGCAAACCTTACAAAAGATCATTTTTCTAGTAAAACTAACAAAAAAACATATCTCTGGGCATTATTAGCCATTTTGCATGTGTTGTTTAGAAGTTATGTTTGAATACATTTTTATTGCTTTTTTCGCATTATCTCAGGATTCTAAGACTATTATAGTCATATTGAGTAAAAAACTACTTTTTGCATTTGCAAGATTTAAAAAAGCATATGTTTTTAGTAAAACTCCCAAAGATGCATTATTTCAGGCATTATTAGCCATTTTTAATGTGTGGTTTAGGAGTTATGTTTAAATAACTGTCATATTGAGTGTTACAGTATACAGTCATATTGAGTAAAACCTAATTTTTGTATTTGCAAACCATTGAAAAATAACTGTATCTAGTAAAACTCACATGTATTCAATATCACAGGCATTTTTAGACATTTTGCACGTTTGGATTAGGAATTATGTTGGAATACATTTTTATTGCTTTTTTCGCATTATCTCAGGATTCTAAGTACATTACTGTCAAATTGAGTAACAAATCAAATTTTTCTTTTGCAAACCTTACCAAATGTTTTTTTTCTGGAAAACTCTCGAAGATGCATTTCTTTAGGCATTATTAGACTATTTGCATGTGTATTTTTGGAGTTATGTTTCAAAAAATGTCATTTTGAGTGTGACCAATATGAGGCCAGTAAAATCTAATATTTGTATTTGTCAACCTTTCCAAAATACCTGATTCTCCTAAAACTTACATGAATTCAATATTAAAGGCTTTTTAAGACAAATTTCATATTTGGTTTTGGAGTTATGATTATAAACCCTTCATATTTAGTATGACAGTTACACTGTTATATTGAATAAAAAAACTAATTTGTGTCTTTGCAAACCTTACAAAAGATCATTTTTCTTGTAAAACTAACAAAAAAACATATCTCTGGGCATTATTAGCCATTTTGCATGTGTTGTTTAGAAGTTATGTTTGAATACATTTGTATTGCTTTTTTGGCATTATCTCAGGATTCTAAGACTATTATAGTCATATTGAGTAAAAAACTACTTTTTGCATTTGCAAGATTTAAAAAAGCATATGTTTCTAGTAAAACTCCCAAAGATGCATTATTTCAGGCATTATTAGCCATTTTTAATGTGTGGTTTAGGAGTTATGTTTAAATAACTGTCATATTGAGTGTTACAGTATACAGTCATATTGAGTAAAACCTAATTTTTGTATCTGCAAACCATTGAAAAACAACTGTATCTAGTAAAACTAACATGTATTCAATATCACAGGCATTTTTAGACATTTTGCACGTTTGGATTAGGAATTATGTTGGAATACATTTTTATTGCTTTTTCGCATTATCTCAGGATTCTAAGTACATTACTGTCAAATTGAGTAACAAATCAAATTTTGTTTTTGCAAACCTTACCAAATGTTTTTTTTTCTGGAAAACTCTCGAAGATGTATTTCTTTAGGCATTATTAGACTATTTGCATGTGTATTTTTGGAGTTATGTTTCAAAAAATGTCATTTTGAGTGTGACCAATATGAGGCCAGTAAAATCTAATATTTGTATTTGTCAACCTTTCCAAAATACCTGATTCTGCTAAAACTTACATAAATTCAATATTAAAGGCTTTTTAAGACAAATTTCATATTTGGTTTTGGAGTTATGATTATAAACCCTTCATATTTAGTATGACAGTTACACTGTTATATTGAATAAAAAAACTAATTTGTGTCTTTGCAAACCTTACAAAAGATCATTTTTCTAGTAAAACTAACAAAAAAACATATCTCTGGGCATTATTAGCCATTTTGCATGTGTTGTTTAGAAGTTATGTTTGAATACATTTTTATTGCTTTTTTCGCATTATCTCAGGATTCTAAGACTATTATAGTCATATTGAGTAAAAAACTACTTTTTGCATTTGCAAGATTTAAAAAAGCATATGTTTCTAGTAAAACTCCCAAAGATGCATTATTTCAGGCATTATTAGCCATTTTTAATGTGTGGTTTAGGAGCTATGTTTAAATAACTGTCATATTGAGTGTTACAGTATACAGTCATATTGAGTAAAACCTCATTTTTGTATTTGCAAACCATTGAAAAACAACTGTATCTAGTAAAACTCACATGTATTGAATATCACAGGCATTTTTAGACATTTTGCACGTTTGGATTAGGAATTATGTTGGAATACATTTTTATTGCTTTTTTCGCATTATCTCAGGATTCTAAGTTCCTTTTTAATCGAATTGAGTAACAAATCAAATTTTGTTTTTGCAAACCTTACCAAATGTTTTTTTTTTTCAGGAAAACTCTTGAAGATGCATTTCTTCAGGCATTATTAGACATTTTGCATGTGTATTTTTGGAGTTATGTTTCAAAAAATGTCATTTTGAGTGTGACCAATATGAGGCCAGTAAAATCTAATATTTGTATTTGTCAACCTTTTCAAAATACCTGATTCTGCTAAAACTTACATAAATTCAATATTAAAGGCTTTTAAAGACAAATTTCACATTTGGTTTTGGAGTTATGATTATAAACCTTTCATATTTAGTATGACAGTTACACTGTTATATTGAATACAAAAACTAATTTGTGTCTTTGCAAACCTTACAAAAGATCATTTTTCTAGTAAAACTAACAAAAAAACATATCTCTGGGCATTATTAGCCATTTTGCATGTGTTGTTTAGAAGTTATGTTTGAATACATTTGTATTGCTTTTTTCGCATTATCTCAGGATTCTAAGACTATTATAGTCATATTGAGTAAAAAACTACTTTTTGCATTTGCAAGATTTAAAAAAGCATATGTTTCTAGTAAAACTCCCAAATATGCATTATTTCAGGCATTATTAGCCATTTTTAATGTGTGGTGTAGGAGTTATGTTTAAATAACTGTCATATTGAGTGTTACAGTATACAGTCATATTGATTAAAACCTCATTTTTGTATTTGCAAACCATTGAAAAACAACTGTATCTAGTAAAACTAACATGTATTCAATATCACAGGCATTTTTAGACATTTTGCACGTTTGGATTAGGAATTATGTTGGAATACATTTTTATTGCTTTTTTCGCATTATCTCAGGATTCTAAGTACATTACTATCAAATTGAGTAACAAATCAAATTTTGTTTTTGCAAACCTTACCAAATGTTTTTTTTCTGGAAAACTCTCGAAGATGCATTTCTTCAGGCATTATTAGACTATTTGCATGTGTATTTTTGGAGTTATGTTTCAAAAAATGTCATTTTGAGTGTGACCAATATGAGGCCAGTAAAATCTAATATTTGTATTCGTCAACCTTTCCAAAATACCTGATTCTGCTAAAACTTACATAAATTCAATATTAAAGGCTTTTTAAGACAAATTTCATATTTGGTTTTGGAGTTATGATTATAAACCCTTCATATTTAGTATGACAGTTACACTGTTATATTGAATAAAAAAACTAATTTGTGTCTTTGCAAACCTTACAAAAGATCATTTTTCTAGTAAAACTAACAAAAAAACATATCTCTGGGCATTATTAGCCATTTTGCATGTGTTGTTTAGAAGTTATGTTGGAATACATTTTTATTGCTTTTTTCGCATTATCTCAGGATTCTAAGACTATTATAGTCATATTGAGTAAAAAACTACTTTTTGCATTTGCAAGATTTAAAAAAGCATATGTTTCTAGTAAAACTCCCAAAGATGCATTATTTCAGGCATTATTAGTCATTTTTAATGTGTGGTTTAGGAGTTATGTTTAAATAACTGTCATATTGAGTGTTACAGTATACAGTCATATTGAGTAAAACCTCATTTTTGTATTTGCAAACCATTGAAAAATAACTGTATCTAGTAAAACTCACATGTATTCAATATCACAGGCATTTTTAGACATTTTGCACGTTTGGATTAGGAATTATGTTGGAATACATTTTTATTGCTTTTTTCGCATTATCTCAGATTCTAAGTACATTACTGTCAAATTGAGTAACAAATCAAATTTTTCTTTTGCAAACCTTACCAAATGTTTTTTTTCTGGAAAACTCTCGAAGATGCATTTCTTTAGGCATTATTAGACTATTTGCATGTGTATTTTTGGAGTTATGTTTCAAAAAATGTCATTTTGAGTGTGACCAATATGAGGCCAGTAAAATCTAATATTTGTATTTGTCAACCTTTCCAAAATACCTGATTCTGCTAAAACTTACATGAATTCAATATTAAAGGCTTTTTAAGACAAATTTCATATTTGGTTTTGGAGTTATGATTATAAACCCTTCATATTTAGTATGACAGTTACACTGTTATATTGAATAAAAAAACTAATTTTCGTCTTTGCAAACCTTACAAAAGATCATTTTTCTTGTAAAACTAACAAAAAAACATATCTCTGGGCATTATTAGCCATTTTGCATGTGTTGTTTAGAAGTTATGTTTGAATACATTTTTATTGCTTTTTTCGCATTATCTCAGGATTCTAAGACTATTATAGTCATATTGAGTAAAAAACTACTTTTTGCATTTGCAAGATTTAAAAAAGCATATGTTTCTAGTAAAACTCCCAAAGATGCATTATTTCAGGCATTATTAGCCATTTTTAATGTGTGGTTTAGGAGTTATGTTTAAATAACTGTCATATTGAGGGTTACAGTATACAGTCATATTGAGTAAAACCTCATTTTTGTATTTGCAAACCATTGAAAAACAACTGTATCTAGTAAAACTCACATGTATTCAATATCACAGGCATTTTTAGACATTTTGCACGTTTGGATTAGGAATTATGTTGGAATACATTTTTATTGCTTTTTTCGCATTATCTCAGGATTCTAAGTACATTACTGTCAAATTGAGTAACAAATCAAATTTTGTTTTTGCAAACCTTACCAAATGTTTTTTTTCTGGAAAACTCTCGAAGATGCATTTCTTTAGGCATTATTAGACTATTTGCATGTGTATTTTTGGAGTTATGTTTCAAAAAATGTCATTTTGAGTGTGACCAATATGAGGCCAGTAAAATCTAATATTTGTATTTGTCAACCTTTCCAAAATACCTGATTCTGCTAAAACTTACATGAATTCAATATCACAGGCTTTTTAAGACAAATTTCATATTTGGTTTTGGAGTTATGATTATAAACCCTTCATATTTAGTATGACAGTTACACTGTTATATTGAATAAAAAAACTAATTTGTGTCTTTGCAAACCTTAAAAAAGATCATTTTTCTTGTAAAACTAACAAAAGAACATATCTCTGGGCATTATTAGCCATTTTGCATGTGTTGTTTAGAAGTTATGTTTGAATACATTTTTATTGCTTTTTTCGCATTATCTCAGGATTCTAAGACTATTATAGTCATATTGAGTAAAAAACTACTTTTTGCATTTGCAAGATTTAAAAAAGCATATGTTTCGAGTAAAACTCCCAAAGATGCATTATTTCAGGCATTATTAGCCATTTTTAATGTGTGGTTTAGGAGTTATGTTTAAATAACTGTCATATTGAGTGTTACAGTATACAGTCATATTGAGTAAAACCTCATTTTTGTATTTGCAAACCATTGAAAAACAACTGTATCTAGTAAAACTCACGTGTATTCAATATCACAGGCATTTTTAGACATTTTGCACGTTTGGATTAGGAATTATGTTGGAATACATTTTTATTGCTTTTTTCGCATTATCTCAGGATTCTAAGTTCCTTTTTAATCGAATTGAGAAACAAATCAAATTTTGTTTTTGCAAACCTTACCAAATGTTTTTTTTTTTCAGGAAAACTCTTGAAGATGCATTTCTTCAGGCATTATTAGACATTTTGCATGTGTATTTTTGGAGTTATGTTTCAAAAAATGTCATTTTGAGTGTGACCAATATGAGGCCAGTAAAATCTAATATTTGTATTTGTCAACCTTTCCAAAATACCTGATTCTGCTAAAACTTACATAAATTCAATATTAAAGGCTTTTTAAGACAAATTTCATATTTGGTTTTGGAGTTATGATTATAAACCCTTCATATTTAGTATGACAGTTACACTGTTATATTGAATAAAAAAACTAATTTGTGTCTTTGCAAACCTTACAAAAGATCATTTTTCTAGTAAAACTAACAAAAAAACATATCTCTGGGCATTATTAGCCATTTTGCATGTGTTGTTTAGAAGTTATGTTTGAATACATTTTTATTGCTTTTTTCGCATTATCTCAGGATTCTAAGACTATTATAGTCATATTGAGTAAAAAACTACTTTTTGCATTTGCAAGATTTAAAAAAGCATATGTTTCTAGTAAAACTCCCAAAGATGCATTATTTCAGGCATTATTAGCCATTTTTAATGTGTGGTTTAGGAGTTATGTTTAAATAACTGTCATATTGAGTGTTACAGTATACAGTCATATTGAGTAAAACCTCATTTTTTGTATTTGCAAACCATTGAAAAACAACTGTATCTAGTAAAACTCACATGTATTCAATATCACAGGCATTTTTAGACATTTTGCACGTTTGGATTAGGAATTATGTTGGAATACATTTTTATTGCTTTTTTCGCATTATCTCAGGATTCTAAGTTCCTTTTTAATCGAATTGAGTAACAAATCAAATTTTGTTTTTGCAAACCTTACCAAATGTTTTTTTTTTCAGGAAAACTCTTGAAGATGCATTTCTTCAGGCATTATTAGACATTTTGCATGTGTATTTTTGGAGTTATGTTTCAAAAAATGTCATTTTGAGTGTGACCAATATGAGAACAGTAAAATCTAATATTTGTATTTGTCAACCTTTTCAAAATACCTGATTCTGCTAAAACTTACATAAATTCAATATTAAAGGCTTTTTAAGACAAATTTCATATTTGGTTTTGGAGTTATGATTATAAACCCTTCATATTTAGTATGACAGTTACACTGTTATATTGAATAAAAAAACTAATTTGTGTCTTTGCAAACCTTACAAAAGATCATTTTTCTAGTAAAACTAACAAAAAAACATATCTCTGGGCATTATTAGCCATTTTGCATGTGTTGTTTAGAAGTTATGTTTGAATACATTTTTATTGCTTTTTTCGCATTATCTCAGGATTCTAAGACTATTATAGTCATATTGAGTAAAAAACTACTTTTTGCATTTGCAAGATTTAAAAAAGCATATGTTTCTAGTAAAACTCCCAAAGATGCATTATTTCAGGCATTATTAGCCAGTTTTAATGTGTGGTTTAGGAGTTATGTTTAAATAACTGTCATATTGAGTGTTACAGTATACAGTCATATTGAGTAAAACCTCATTTTTTGTATTTGCAAACCATTGAAAAACAACTGTATCTAGTAAAACTCACATGTATTCAATATCACAGGCATTTTTAGACATTTTGCACGTTTGGATTAGGAATTATGTTGGAATACATTTTTATTGCTTTTTTCGCATTATCTCAGGATTCTAAGTTCCTTTTTAATCGAATTGAGTAACAAATCAAATTTTGTTTTTGCAAACCTTACCAAATGTTTTTTTTTTCAGGAAAACTCTTGAAGATGCATTTCTTCAGGCATTATTAGACATTTTGCATGTGTATTTTTGGAGTTATGTTTCAAAAAATGTCATTTTGAGTGTGACCAATATGAGAACAGTAAAATCTAATATTTGTATTTGTCAACCTTTTCAAAATACCTGATTCTGCTAAAACTTACATAAATTCAATATTAAAGGCTTTTTAAGACAAATTTCATATTTGGTTTTGGAGTTATGATTATAAACCTTTCATATTTAGTATGACAGTTACACTGTTATATTGAATACAAAAACTAATTTGTGTCTTTGCAAACCTTACAAAAGATCATTTTTCTAGTAAAACTAACAAAAAAACACATCTCTGGGCATTATTAGCCATTTTGCATGTGTTGTTTAGAAGTTATGTTTGAATACATTTTTATTGCTTTTTTCGCATTATCTCAGGATTCTAAGACTATTATAGTCATATTGAGTAAAAAACTACTTTTTGCATTTGCAAGATTTAAAAAAGCATATGTTTCTAGTAAAACTCCCAAAGATGCATTATTTCAGGCATTATTAGCCATTTTTAATGTGTGGTGTAGGAGTTATGTTTAAATAACTGTCATATTGAGTGTTACAGTATACAGTCATATTGATTAAAACCTCATTTTTGTATTTGCAAACCATTGAAAAACAACTGTATCTAGTAAAACTAACATGTATTCAATATCACAGGCATTTTTAGACATTTTGCACGTTTGGATTAGGAATTATGTTGGAATACATTTTTATTGCTTTTTTCGCATTATCTCAGGATTCTAAGTACATTATTGTCAAATTGAGTAACAAATCAAATTTTGTTTTTGCAAACCTTACCAAATGTTTTTTTTTCTGGAAAACTCTCGAAGATGCATTTCTTCAGGCATTATTAGACTATTTGCATGTGTATTTTTGGAGTTATGTTTCAAAAAATGTCATTTTGAGTGTGACCAATATGAGGCCAGTAAAATCTAATATTTGTATTTGTCAACCTTTCCAAAATACCTGATTCTGCTAAAACTTACATAAATTCAATATTAAAGGCTTTTTAAGACAAATTTCATATTTGGTTTTGGAGTTATGATTATAAACCCTTCATATTTAGTATGACAGTTACACTGTTATATTGAATAAAAAAACTAATTTGTGTCTTTGCAAACCTTACAAAAGATCATTTTTCTAGTAAAACTAACAAAAAAACATATCTCTGGGCATTATTAGCCATTTTGCATGTGTTGTTTAGAAGTTATGTTTGAATACATTTTTATTGCTTTTTTCGCATTATCTCAGGATTCTAAGACTATTATAGTCATATTGAGTAAAAAACTACTTTTTGCATTTGCAAGATTTAAAAAAGCATATGTTTTTAGTAAAACTCCCAAAGATGCATTATTTCAGGCATTATTAGCCATTTTTAATGTGTGGTTTAGGAGTTATGTTTAAATAACTGTCATATTGAGTGTTACAGTATACAGTCATATTGAGTAAAACCTAATTTTTGTATTTGCAAACCATTGAAAAATAACTGTATCTAGTAAAACTCACATGTATTCAATATCACAGGCATTTTTAGACATTTTGCACGTTTGGATTAGGAATTATGTTGGAATACATTTTTATTGCTTTTTTCGCATTATCTCAGGATTCTAAGTACATTACTGTCAAATTGAGTAACAAATCAAATTTTTCTTTTGCAAACCTTACCAAATGTTTTTTTTCTGGAAAACTCTCGAAGATGCATTTCTTTAGGCATTATTAGACTATTTGCATGTGTATTTTTGGAGTTATGTTTCAAAAAATGTCATTTTGAGTGTGACCAATATGAGGCCAGTAAAATCTAATATTTGTATTTGTCAACCTTTCCAAAATACCTGATTCTCCTAAAACTTACATGAATTCAATATTAAAGGCTTTTTAAGACAAATTTCATATTTGGTTTTGGAGTTATGATTATAAACCCTTCATATTTAGTATGACAGTTACACTGTTATATTGAATAAAAAAACTAATTTGTGTCTTTGCAAACCTTACAAAAGATCATTTTTCTTGTAAAACTAACAAAAAAACATATCTCTGGGCATTATTAGCCATTTTGCATGTGTTGTTTAGAAGTTATGTTTGAATACATTTGTATTGCTTTTTTGGCATTATCTCAGGATTCTAAGACTATTATAGTCATATTGAGTAAAAAACTACTTTTTGCATTTGCAAGATTTAAAAAAGCATATGTTTCTAGTAAAACTCCCAAAGATGCATTATTTCAGGCATTATTAGCCATTTTTAATGTGTGGTTTAGGAGTTATGTTTAAATAACTGTCATATTGAGTGTTACAGTATACAGTCATATTGAGTAAAACCTAATTTTTGTATCTGCAAACCATTGAAAAACAACTGTATCTAGTAAAACTAACAT
>NW_026907276.1:35000-47809 GCF_033978795.1 Nerophis ophidion | reverse complement strand
TATCACTCTGTTTAGGAAGGTCTACATACCAATATTTTGGTACCAGAACCTTAATGTGTTGCGATACTTTTCGATACATTTCTAAATGAAGGGGACTACAAAAAAATTGCATTGTTGTCTTTATTTTAACAAAAAATCTAACGATACAGTAAACATAAGTTTTTTTATTGCAATATAGTCCCTAAATAAAATAGTGAACATACAAGCCAACTTGTCTTTTATTAGTAGTAAACAAACAAAGGCTCCTAATTAGTCTGCTGACGTATGCAGCAACACAGTGAGGTGTGCAGTGGGAGATTATATAATTTCACCTATTTGGGGTAAAAATATTATTTGCAAATAAGTAAGTATAGTCTCCGTTGTTGAGTGTCAGTGCTGTCTAGAGCTAGGCGGAGTAACCGTGTAATACTCTTCCATATCAGTAGGTGGCAGCCGGTAGCCAATTGCTTTAAAGATTTCGGAAACGTGGTTTGTCATGATTCCAAAATGCAGAGGACAGTAGAAGGCAACATGCAGGTTAAAAAACAAAACAAAAGGCGAGTGCCGTTAAGAAAAGGCATTAAAGCTTAGGGAACGAAACTAAAACCAAACTGGCCACAAAAACAGAATGCTGGACGACAGCAAAGACTTACAGACTTCCAAACATGACATGACAATCAATAGTGTCCCCACAAAGAAGGATAGCAACAACTTAAATATTCCTGATTGCTAAAACCAAGCAGGTACAGGGGAATAGAGCATGAAACTGCTACAAGAAGATACCAACAAAACAAGAAACGTCACCAAAATAGGAGCGCAAGACAAGAACTAAAACACTACACGCAGGAAAAAAAGCAAACAACTCCAAATAAGTCACGTCGTGAAGTGACAGGTGGTGACAGTACACAAACTTTGAGAAAAGAGCTATAGTGATACTTAGTTATGGTTTAAAGTCATATCCAACAATTGCAAGAACTACTCTTTACTGTCAATATCAGATACTGACTTTCATTTTTCTAATTATTTCTGCTGGTGGTGTGCCTCAGGATTTTTTTAAATAAAAAAAAATACTGTTAAAATCGGGTTATTTTCTATATTAACATGCTTCTGTTAAAATACGACAATCACTTATTATTCTGTTGTCTGATACTTTACATTAGTTTTGGATGATACCACACATTTAGGTATCGATCCGATACCAAGTAGCTGCAGGAGTGTCATGTTCAAATATTCAGGGACTTATTTCCTGAGTTTATAAACATAATATGAATAAAAAAAAAAAAAAAAAAAAGATTTTGTGACGATAAAACATATTGGTGTATTTATCGACTAGATAGTATCATTACAGTGGATGTCAGGTGTAGATAGAGTCATGGCATTTGTTTACATTAAGGAGTGCTATCTTTTGTTAGCGGTGACGCCGGTGATCTATTGTATCCTCCTGCTGTTCCTGACCGGTACTGTTGAAGACAACAGGTGATCAGACAACTCGTACCACCTGGGAAATCGAATCACCTGCAGGCCGTGTCTCGCCGTCAGCCCTGCCTTCAGCACCATGGACAGAGGCGGTGACTTTTGCTCCTGCAGGCGCCCTGATCACTCCCTCCCTCCACAGTGACTAAATCTGCTGGGTCTAAAGCAGGGGTGTCAAACTGAAATACAGAGTGGGCCAACATTTTTAACGGAACAAAGGTTGAACAAATTAACCTTTTAGTAGGGACCCAAACAAGTTTTGCATTAAATATTGAAAAAGCAAGGCTTATATAACTTTAGTGACATGCAAAATCCAGTTTCAAATAATAATAATAATAATTAAAAAAATATCAATGGCATATCAAATAAAATGTTAATAAAAATTGAATGCCTTTTTTTCTATTTGCAAACTTCTGAGGTAAATATCATTTTTTTTCCACAGGCTAATAATACAATTTGAAAATAAAATAACAATAATGAATGAACCACACATTCAAGCCTTGAAGTAGCAAGAGAAAATGCATGAATAAAATGTTAATTATTGGTCAGTTTGCTGGAAGTTTCCCAGAAGAGTTAGTGCTGCAAGGGGTTCTGGGCGTTTGTTCCGTTGTGTTACGGTGGATGTTCACCCGAAATGTGTTCGTCATTCTTGTTTGGTGTGGGTTCACAGTGTGGCTCATATTTGTAACAGTGCTAAAGTTGTTTATACGGCCACCCTCAGTGTGACCTGTATGGCTATTGACCAAATATGCCTTGCATTCACTGTATAACACCGGCGGGCCAGCTCTAATGCTAAATTGATATTGCCTCAAGGGCCAAATTAAATTACACGGCGGGCCAGATTTGGCCCGCGGGCCAGAGTTTGACACCTATGGTCTAAAGTATACATACAGCAATGGTTATATTTGGTTACATGTCCCTTGGCAAGTTTCACTGCAATAAGGCGCTTCAGAAGCTTCTGGCAAGCTTCTGGTTGAATTTTTGACCACTCCTCTTGACAAAATTGAAAAATTATGTGCTCCAATCACAAAAAGAAAGAGTTGATAATAAGTTACAGGTGCTGGAAGGGAGGAAAGGTGGGGGATAAAGAGGCTAGAGGGTATGTGAATTATTTTAGTGCTAATGAATCCACACTTGACCACAAGTTGAAGTATGAATACACACTTTCTAATGGGAGATGGCGACACACACACACACACACACACAAGCCACCCGCTTCAATTGCATTCACTTTGCTCATATTCAACCTTGACAATGAGGGGCGAAAATCCTGTGATGTGACGGAAAATTGGTCTTGCGCCATGCACGCTGGCGTCCATCTCCGTGCACGGCCTTCTGGGAAGAGATGAAAGGACGGCGTGGTAGGTGAGGGATGAAACTAAAACAACAGAGCGGCTCCTGCACAATGCGCTCGGAAAAGTTTTCAGTTGATTTCGTCCGACAGCTTCACGTGCTCCGATGCAGGCCTGGGCTATTATTTTGCCTCACGGGGCCACATTTAGAGAAATAAATGTGTCTACTTTTAGGAAAACGAATAAAAAAACCTCTCAATAATGTCTGATTGAATGCTATCAACGTAATGACAGACCGCCTTAAAAAAACTTGTGGGTGTGGAGGGGACGTGGCCTGCGGGCTTGCAGCGAAGCAAGGTGTGGCAGGACCGGCCTCAAAATCAGCGACCGGTGAGTTGATGGCCCACCTGGGCCTTGTTGTCTAATCACCTGTTGCTCTGTTATTAGCAGCAGCCAGGAGGAGGGACGGAGTTGGGACTGGAAGGGAGCTGGCGTGAGAGCGAGAGTTAGAGAGACTAAAAGACCGTTGCTGAAAAACAGCCAGGGACATTTCGTCAAAATAAAAAAATATTGTAACTGTGGAGAGGCGGAGCCGACGGGCCGACAGCGGGGTAGGACAAAACGCGGTCCTACTCAACATGGTGGCCAGGAGGTGGAGTGTGCGGCGGAGCGGAAAGGCGGAGTGCGCTTGGAGCGATGCTGCAGCAATCCGAGTTAGGTGCGTAAACCACACACCTGCTCTCAATCCCTGCATCTTGTCCTGCAGTTTAAAAGGGGAGAAAGAGGAGCGATCGGGGCATAAGACGGAGGAGAAACTGCAACAGGCTACGACGACGAGAGAGACCAGATGAAAGATGAGACCGCGAGGAAGACGCAGCCACCAGCCACCGAAAGGCGAGCCGTGACAAGCAGCAAAGGAGGTCGCGCTAGAAATTGGCGCGACCGACTGGGACACAACGATGTTTGTTGAAATAATAAATGAGTGTCAAACCTGCTACAAGACATCTTGCATCGATGGTCCATGTAACCCGCACGATGACGCCTGGAAACCTGTCACAGTAACCCTTAAACGGACTCTCATGTCGGTGTTTGGTGGTCTGAAGTAAATCCACAGTGGGATTTACAATACTAACTATGGCCGATAAAACACTGAATATTGACAACATATGAACATCACAAACCCTCTTTATTGACATATTTTACAATCAGGTGAAACTCAACCAAAAAGCAAGAAATGGAGCAAAATTCATCCATCTATTTTCTGTCGCTTGTCCCTTTTGGGATGCCGGGGGGGGGGGGGGGGGGTTGTTGGAGCCTATCTCAGCTGAATTTGGGCGGTCACTCGAAGGAGTATGACAATCCTCCTGGTAGGGGGGGAAATCCCTTTATGGAGTATGCCTGTGCGTAACTTTGTTTGGCATTGGTAGACTGGTGCACAGACAGTCACCACACGATCCGTGACAGAATTGGGTCAGGGTCCAAGACGAATGGCGACCCTTTTCTGCTGCAGCCTTCTCCCGCCATCGCAGCCGTTGTGGTAGTTCTTAAATCTACCGTCTTCTGCCTGCTCCACCGTTGAGGTCAGTCAGGTACTAGACCTTTGCCAAGGGCCACCTGAGGTAACAGTAGTAAAGGGCTTAACCTCCTAGTGCCCCAATACCCCATAGAGGAGCCTCCACTGCCGTATACACTTTAACATCATGCCCAGGACACGGGCAGGCAGGGTACACCCCGGACAAGTCGCCACCTCAACACAGGGCCAACACAGATAGACAGACAACATTCACACTCACATTCACACACTAGGGCCAATGTAGTGTTGCCAATCAATCTATCCCTCTGATGAGGTGGCGACTTTTCCAGGGAGGACCCCGCCTACCGCCCGATTGTAGCTGGGATAAGCACCAGCGCCCCCTGCGACCGCAAAGGGAATAAGCGGTAGAAAATAGATGGATGGATGGATCAACCTATCCCCCGGTGCATGTCTTTGGAGGTGGGAGGAAGCCGGAGTACCCGGAGGGAACCCACGCAGTCACGGGGAGAACATGCAAACTCTACACAGAAAGATCCTGAGGGCAGGATTGAACCCCGGACCTTCGTATTGTCAAGTAGATGCACTAAACCCTGTTTCACCGTGCTGCCCACACAGCACCAGCGTGCGCCACTCCGGCAACAGCTGCACCGGTGCAATCAATCAGCAATCTGCCCAGCTGATGAGACGCCAGGCTTCTTAAGCCAGTACAAACCTGCGTTCCGGGTCAGAACGTAGTTACCTTTTTCATACATCCCACTTTACTCCCCAGATTTAAGCTGTGTGTCTTGTGTCCCGTGCAGAACAGTGGCACAGGGGTCAGTGCATGTGCCCCACAATACGAAGGTACTGAGTAGTCCTGAGTTCAATCCCAGGCTCTGGAACTTTCTGTGTGGAGTTTGCATGTTCTCCCCGTGAATGTGTGGGTTCCCTCCGGGCCCCTCCCACTTCCAAAGACATGCACCTGGGGATAGGTTGATTGGCAACACTAAATAGGCTCTAGTGTGTGAATGTGAGTGTGAATGTTGTTCGTCTATTTGTGTTGGCCCTGCGAGGAGGTGGCGACTTGTCCATGGTGTTCGCCTTCCGCCCGAATGCAGCTGAGATAGGCTCCAGCACCCTCCGCCACCCTAAAAGGGACAAACGGTAGAAAAATGGATGGATGGGTGTCTTGTCTCCCTGGATTCCTTCCGGTCCCCTTGCTGCCTTCCTGGATCTCGATCTCTCGCCTGGACACATACTTTTAACACCTTGCTCTTGCCACTGACCTCCTGACTGTCTCTGGATATTCGAGCCTGCCTTACCCACCCCCTTGGACTTCCGCCTCTTGTTCAACACTCCTGGTAACACTCAGCTAATCATTACACATAGTCGCACACCAGATTTTTTTACAATTACCGGCGGGAATAAAATGATTGGTGTTCATGGCTGACACTCTCCTGGTCTCGTCAACACGTACGCGCAGTTCAAGAGAAGCAACGGACAATTTGCAGTCATGTTGTTGTTACGAGAGATTGTACATTAAATGACAGCCAAAGCTATAATTACCGTGTAGCACCGAAAGCCAATGTGCTTGCACGTGTCGCGTACATATGTAATTACGTCGTAACGTACGAGGAGCCGTAAATGGGCGGGATAAACTGTAGAATACATTGGAAAGTTGGCACCCTGTAGACATCTGTGTAAATGTTGCAAACAGGCCATTCTAAAACCTTCATTCTAGCCTGATTTAGCCATTCCTTTACCACTTTTGATGTGTCTTTGGGGTCATGGCCAAACAGCTCAATTTTTGTTTCATCTGACATAACACAGTGTGGAGGGGGGCGTGGTCGGCGCGCCTCCTGCGGGAAGGGGGAGCATATGGACCGGTTTTGAAACTCAGCTGACAGGTGAGTAGATTGCCTAGCTGGGACTGGTTATCTAATCACCTGTCTCCCATATCAGCAGCGTTCGAGGCCATGAAGGGAGGTGGAGGATGGAAGGAATAACCCCACACCAGCGGGAAAGAGGCCGCTGGCGACATTGTCCATATCAACATAAATAAAAAAAAGAAGGCTTGTTCCAACCTGGATTTCGGGTTCCCAGGATAACCCACACACCGACACTTTCACGCAGAGACAAAAATAAGACCTTCTGGATGAAATTTTTGTGGTCAGATGAAATTAAAATCGAGATTTTTGGCCACGATACCCAGCTATATTTTTTGAAGGAGAAAAGGTGAGGCCTTTAATCCCAGGAACACCAACCCTACCGTCAAGCATGGTGGTGGTAATATTATGCTCTGGGCCTGTTTTGCTGCCAATGGAACTGGTGCTTTAAATGGGACAATGACAATTTAGGATTACCTCCAAATTCTTCAGGACTACATACAATCATCAGCCCAGAGGTTGGGTCTTAGGCGCAGTTGTGTGTTCCAACAGGACAATCACCCCAAACACACGTCCAAAGTGGTAAAGGAATGGCTAAATAGGGCTAGAATTAAGGTTTTAGAATGGCCTTCCCAAAGTCCTGACTTTAAAATGTGGACAATGTTGAAGAAACAAGTTCATGTTGGAAACCAACAAATGTAGCTGAAGTGCATATATATATATATATATATATATATATATATATATATATATATATATATATATATATACATATACATATACATATATATATATATATATATATATATATATATATATATATATATATATATATATATATATATATCGTATTCTTGGGCACAGTTTTCCCCCTAATATTTCTGTGGCTCTTCTCATTAGCACTTATATTTCAGAAGTTGAGGTCTAAGGTTCAAATCCCTGTGGCAATTGAAATTGTAGTAAGGTTTTAATGATGTTAAAATTGTTTAATATGCTCAACTCCAGCATATTCATAAAACCAGTGGACTCCTACAAAGTCATGCTAGATAATAATACCCATTATAATTCTACAATAATGTTAATCCGGGAACTAATTATGTTGGTCAAGGTGGCAATATTCATATGGTGCTGGACATATATAAGGGTTTCATTAGCGTGTAATAAGGGCACACTTACCACAATCATCTCCAAAAATGTATACATTTCTTTCTGATGCCATTTGGGAGATTTTCTGAACATTTATTCAAAGTCTGGATATAAAATTTCGAGTTATTTTCCCAACTAACTAACTAACTAACTAACTAAACGATTATTATTAATTTGCAGTACCTACAGTCAATAATCATTTATATATATATATATATGTATCATATACCGTATTTGGCAGACTATAGGGCACACTTAAAATCCTTTAATTTCTCAAAAATCGACAGTGTACCTTATACCAAAGTCTATAAAAATGGGACCCGTTACCTCCCTGCTTGGCACTCAGCGTTAAGGGTTGGAATTGGGGGTTATATCACCAAAAATGATTCCCGGGCGCGGGCACCACTGCTGCTCACTGCTCCCCTCACCTCCCAAGGGGGTGATAAAGGGTGATGGGTCAAATGCAGAGAATAATTTTGCCGCACCTAGTTTGTGTGTGACAAAAATTGGTACTTTAATTTTAACTTAACTTTTCATACCCGGTGCGCCTAATGTACGGAATAATTGTAGTTGTGCTTACCGACCTCGAAGCAATTTCATTTGGTACATGGTGTAACAATAAGACCAGTAGATGGCAGTCACACATAAGAGATATGTTTAGACTGCAATATGACGCCGGTACACACCACCAAAACTTTAAATGTTCCATTGGAAATAAAGAAAATTACACACGTTGCTCAAAAATCCGTCAAAAAGTTTTAGTACGACTTTGAAGCCGCACCTCTTGATGGATTGTCGCACAAATGCGGCTATAGTAGTCAGTATCACTATGGTGTGTGTATAGGGACCGCAAAAGGGCAGCCATTAGTAGACATGTAATCCATCTTTTTGTTTCGCAAAATTAACATATGCTGATGTGAATTAGAGATTTGCATAAGTCCTGAAAATTTGTGCACTTCCGCCAGATTCCGTCAGTCGGATAACCTTCTTCTTTTCTCTATCTTCTTGTTATGATACATTCACCCTTCGCTGTTGCCATTTCTAAAGTAGTGTAAAGTACTCCATATATATCCGATAGTAAACTCTGCCTTAAAGTCGATAAAAACGTTATCCAGTTAGTTATAAAACATATCCGGACTTCATTTACCAGATGCAACTGAGACTATTTAGAGATTTCCGGGTTGGACATTTTTTACCCCCCCCCCCCCCCCCCATTACCCACTCGAGCCACGGATGAGGAAATGCTGCTCCGTTATTGATTAAAGTCTGAATGTCATTAAAACAGTTAGTGCTTTTGTTGAAACTTCTTTTACCCTCGTCCTTGCACGCTACACTGCAAGAAAAAAATGACGGGGAGAAGACGCTGTCGTAGGTGAGCCATGTAAATAACACCGCCTACAGAATTACGCATCCTGAAGCAGCGGGCTCATCTCAGATGGCGATGAGTCCGCCTACAGGAGAGAGGTGGACCGGCTGGCGTCCTGGTGAAGCCTCAACAACCTGGAGCTGAATGTCCATAAAACAGTGGAGAGGATCATGGACTTCAGGAAAGTCACAGCACCACCACCCCCCCTCACCCTCATTTACTCTCCCACCCCTGTCTCCATTGTGGACTCCTTCCGTTTCTTGGGCAACACCATCACCCAAGGCCTCAAGTGGGAGCCGACCCTCAGCTCCCTCATCAAGAAGGCCCAGCAGAGGATGTACTTATTGCGGCAGCTGAGAAAACTTAAGGTGCCGACCAAGATGCTGGTGCAGTTTTATTCAGCTATCATTGAGTTCATCCTCACCTCCTCCATCACCGTATGGTTCCCCGGCGACACAGTCCAGGATAAGCGTACGTGCTGCTGAGAAGGTGATTGGCTGCAAGCTCCCATCCCCCCAGGACCTGTTCTCCTCCAGAACCAGGAGGCATGTGGGTCAGATCACAGCTGACTCTTCTCAACCTGGACACAAACTATTCTCCCCTCTCCCCTCAGACCCACACCTCCCGCCAGTTTTTTCCCCTCGGCCATCAGACACATGAACAGGAACAAGATCTGATAGCTCAGTTACAGCTTATTTTATTACCTATTCTGTCTTATATGTGTTCTATGTTGCACGATTGCACCAAGAAAAATTCCTAGTTTGGGAACTCGTTCTCAAACAATGGCAATAAAAACTATTCTGATTCTGATTCTGACTCTGACTCAGAAAGCGGCTCAATGATGATCTGTAAAACATCATCTATGCATCACTTTCTTATGTAGACCACAAGGAAGTGTTGTACATTTAGAAAAAAAAAATAATAATATGACCTCTTTGCTGAGTACAGAGGAGACATGTGAGTAAACACTATCACAGGAGCCGTCTGCACCAGGACATCATCAGACCATGGCCACCAGTACGCTGACACAAAGCGCCGATAACCCCTGACGCAGATGGTTTCCTCTGTAAAAATAATAAAGTATTAAAAACAAATTCAGGGAATTTCTGAATGAATTGCGTGTGAATGCGCCAATGTTGAAGTTGAACTGAAATGCTGACAGAATTTAGTATGAATTTAAGAATCATTTAAATGTTGCAATGGTTTGAATGATAAAGAGTTTGAATTTCCAGGAAAACCGGGATTTGGTTTGGAACTTGGAAAAGTGGTAGTTTGAATGCCCTGGCTGAGTGGAATGTGTTGATGTCGGAATGGTTTGAATAGGTTGAAACATGTGGGAGTTGTGCAACTTGGAACAATTTTAATGTGAACTTCCTGGAAATTTGGGAATTTGGGGAAAGTGGATTTAAAAAAAAAAATATTCTAAGCATGAATGAGCTGAATTGGTTGGTGTTGGAAATGTTTTAATCTTGCAAGAAATGTTGAAGTAGTAAATGGTATTAGGGAATTTCGGGAAAATCTGGATTTTTTTTTTAAACTGCTAAAGGTGAATGTTATGCTTGAGTTGGTGTTGGTGGAGAAATGGTATTATGGAACTCCTGGAATTTCTGGAAATGCTGGGATGCTGGGAGTGGTTGGTGTTCGTGGATAAATAGTATTACGGAATTCCTGGAATTTTTCGCAGTTCAAAAAACAATGTTGTTTTCTGTCCTGATTAAGAAGAATGATTTGACGTAGGTTGAAAAATATAGAAAGAGTAATCGCCAGAAAAAAAGGGTGAACATAGGGCTTTGGAAAACCAGGAATTCTGGAAAGTCCTGGACATTTTTTTAAACTTGGAATAGGGGATGTGATTCTTTTCTGGAAGGGGAAATGTGTTGAAGGTGGACTGGTTTGAAATGGTTGTATACTGTGGAAATGGCGGAAGTTTGAACAATGGCCAATTCATTTTGAATGTGTCCTGGAATTCTGGGAAATGTGGGAATTTTTGGAATTTGTCAAAGGAAAGCTGGATGGAAAATCGGATGAAAAATGTGATGAACAATGTGGAAGGTAGAGCGTGCCAAAATCTGGAAAAGAAGAAAAATAAGTCGAAGTTGAATAAAAAAAGATTAATTTTGGTGTGGAAAAACAATGTGTGTGAATGTTTTGGAGCATTCACACAATAAATTATCAAACTTATTAGTTATTCTCCAGGGAAATAAAGGCACAGTTTTAGGGGCAAAAGTAGCCAACACACCTAGAGAACAAATTCAAGTCAACCCCAATTTTGAAAAGTCCCAATAATAAAAGAGGAAATCATACCCATTCGGTATCTTTTGAAACAATAATTGTAGCCAAAGAGCGAGAATGTGAGATGTCGGCCACTTAGTCTGAGTGGCTAGAAGTACTCATCAAAAAGAGTGCAATGAAGCACTTTGACATTTACTAAAGCTGTCGGCATTCTGCACTGCACATGCTCATCACCACAAGGGCACGCTAAGCCAAACTGTGGTACATGCATCACCAGTGGTACGCGGGTTTCATCGAGTGGTACGCCAAAGAATCACTGTGGTAGGGGGCATGGCCAGAGGGCCTGCCGCGGAACAGGGTGTGTCAGGAACCGGCCTCGAAGACAGTGATGCGTAGATGGCCCAGGTGGGCATTGTTATCTAATCACCTGTCGCCTTTATTAGGAGAAGCCGTGATGAAACGGGTAGTGGTAGTTGCAAGTGCTGCTGAGAGACACAGTGCTGAAAAGCAAAAGACTTTGGACCATTGGAAAAATAAAACAGTGTTATAACCTGAATTCCTGGCAGTCAGTGGTGGTCTAAAGAACCCTCTAGGGCAATTTCTACAATTGGCGCCCAACAAGTCAGACCACCAGTAAAATCTCTAGCTGTTAGCGGGAGGGCATTCCAGAGTACTGGATCCCCAACAGAAAACGTTCTATAGCCCGCAGACTGTTTTGGGGCTCTGGGAATTACTAATAAGCCGGAGTTGAACAGGAGGAAACAATAACACAGCAAAATACTTTGGACCATTGGAAACATAAAATAGTGTTATAAACTGAATTCCTGGCAGTCTGTGGTGGTCTGAAGAACCCTCAATAGGGCAACCTCTACAATTGGCGCCCAACATGTCAGACCACCAGAAAAATCTCTAGCTGTTAGCGGGAGGGCATTCCAGAGTACTGGATCCGCAACAGAAAATGTTCTATAGCCCGCAGTTTGTTTTGGGGCTCTGGGAATTACTAATAAGCCGGATTTGAACAGGAGGAAACAATAACACAGCAAAAGACTTTGGGACCATTGGAAAAATGAAACAGTGTTATAACCTGAATTCCTGGCAGTCTGTGGTGGTCTGAAGAACCCTATAGAGGGCAACCTCTACAAATTGGTGCCCAACAAGTTAGATCACAAGTAGCGTCTCTAACTGTTAGCGAGGGGGCATTCCAGAGTACTGGATCCCCAACAGAACACGTTCTATAGCCCGCAGACTGTTTTGGGGCTCTGGGAACTACTAATTGGCTGGAGTTGAACAGGAGGAAACAATAACACAGTGCTGAAAAGCAAAAGACTTTGGGACCATTGGAAAAATAAAACAGTGTTATAACCTCAATTCCTGGCAGTCTGTGGTGGTCTGAAGAACCCTCTAGAGGGCAACCTCTACAATTGGCACCCAACAAGTCAGACCACCAGTAGCATCTCTAACTGTTAGAGGGAGGGCATTCCAGAGTACTGGATCCCCAACAGAAAATGTTCTATAGCCCGCAGACTGTTTTGGGGCTCTGGGAATCACCAATAAGCCAAAGTCGAACAGGAGGAAACAATAAAGGAGAACTCAGGTTTCAAATGTGAATAACAAACATCATCGGCGGTCACTCGACCGAGTATGACAATCCTCCTGTAGGGGCGTATCCCTCCATGGAGGATGCCTGTGCGTGACTTCGTTTTACATGGGGAGACTGGTGCACAGACAGTCACCACACGATCCTTGACAGAATCAGGTCAGAGTCCAGTCGCATGGAGTCCAAGACGACTGGGTACCCTTTTCTGCTGGAGCCTTCTACCGCCATCGCAACCGTTGTGGTTTTTAAATCTACCGTCTTCCGCCTGCTCCGCCGTTGAGGTCCAAGAAATATATGACCTGCCACAAGACAACAAGCTTTGGGT
>NW_026907276.1:0-30000 GCF_033978795.1 Nerophis ophidion | reverse complement strand
ACTCCAGACATATAATTTATTCAGCAACATTATTTCATAATTTTATAGCTGCTAGAGGACTTCATGTGTTTTTGAACGGTCAGAAACATAGAAGAAGTACTAGACATATAGTTTATTCAGCAGGATAATTTCATAATTTTATAGCTGTTAGAGGACTTAACGTATTTTCGTACGATAAGAAATAAAAACAAAATACTAGATATATTTGTTTATTCAGCAACATCATTTTATAAATTTATAGCTGCTAGAGAATTTAATGTGTCAACATTTTGGACAGTCAGAAATAAAACATACTAGACATATCGTTTATTCAGCAACATTGTTTGATAATTTATAGCTACTAGACGATTTAATGTGTCAACATATTGGACGGTCAGAAATGACAAATATGACATATCGTTTATTCAGCAACATCATTTTATATTTTTATAACTGCTTGAGGACTTAATGCGTCAACATTTTGGACAGTCAGACATTTAACGTACTAGACATATCGTTTATTCAGCAACATCATTTTATAAATTTCAAGCGGCTATAGGATTTAATGTGTCAACATTTTGGACCGTCAGAAAAAAAAAGAGAGAGAGAGATATAGAGTGTATTCAGCAACATCATTTTTTAATTTAATAGCTGCTAGGAACTTAATGTGTCAACATTTTGGATGACCAGAAATAAACAACTCCAGACATATCATTTATTCAGCAACATTATTTCATAATTTTATAGCTGCCAGATGACTTCATGTGTTTTTGAACGGTCAGAAACATAGAAGAAGTACTAGACATATAGTTTATTCAGCATTTGTATAGCTGCTAGAAGACTTAATGTGTCAACATTTTGGATAGTCAGAAATAAAACATACTAGACATATCGTTTATTCAGCAACATTGTTTGATAATTTATAGCTACTAGACGATTTAATGTGGCAACATATTGAACGGTCAGAAATGACAAATATGACATATCGTTTTTTCAGCAACATAATTTTATATTTTTATAACTGCTTGAGGACTTAATGTGTCAACATGTTGGACGGTCAGAAATAAAACATGCTAGACATATTGTTTATTCAGCAACATAATTTTATACATTTTTAGCGGCTAGAAGATTTAATGTATCAACATTTTGGACCGTCAGAAAAACAAAACAAAAAAAAAGAGACATATAGTCTATTCAGCAACATCATTTTATAATTTTATAGCTGCTAGAGAACTTAAATGTGTCAACATTTTGGATGACCAGAAATAAACAACTCCAGACATATCATTTATTCAGCAACATTATTTCATAATTTTATAGCTGCTAGATGACTTCATGTGTTTTTGAACGGTCAGAAACATAGAAGAAGTACTAGACATATAGTTTATTCAGCAAGATAATTTTATAATTTTATAGCTGTTAGAGGACTTAATGTATTTTCGTACGATAAGAAATAAAAACAAAATACTAGACATATTTGTTAATTCAGCAACATAATTTCATAAATTTATATCTGCTAGAGAACTCAATGTGTCAACATTTTGTACTGTCAGAAATAAAACATACTAGAAATATCATTTATTCAGCAACATCATTTTATAAAATTATAGCGACTGGAGGATTTAATGTGTCAGCATTTTGGACTGTCAGAAATATAAAAAAAAAGTAGACATTTTGTTTATTCAGCAGGATAATTTTATAATTGTATAGCTGCTAAAGGACTTAATGTGTTTTTGTATGGTAAGAAATGAACAAATATTAAACATATCGATTATACAGCAACATCATTTTATAAATATATAGCTGCTAGAAGACTTAATGTGTCAACATTTTGGACAGTCAGAAATAAAACATACTAGACATATTGCTCATTCAGCAAAATCCTTTTATATATTTATAGATGCTCGAGGATTTAATGCGTCAACATTTTGGATGCTCAGAAATAAAATATACTAGACATATTGTTAATTCAGCAACATCATTTTATAAATTTATAGCTGCTAGAGGATTTAATGTGTCAACACTTCGGACGATCAGAAATAAAAAAAAAAGTAAACATATAGTTTATTCAGCAAGATCATTTTATAATTTTATAGCTGCTGGAGGACCTAATGTGTTTTTGGACTGTCAGAAATAGAACAAATACTAACCGTATAGTTTATTCAGCAAGATCATTTTATAATTGTATAGCTACTAGAGGACTTATTGTGTTTTTGGACGTTTAGAAATACAATAAATACAATACATATAGTTTATTCAGCAGTATAATTTTAGAAATGTATAGCTGTGAGACGATTTAATGTATCAACATTTTGGATTGTCAGAAATAAAAAAAGCAGACATATTGTTTATTCAGCAACATCATTTTATAATTGTATAGCTGCTAGAGGACTTACTGTGTTTTTGGACGGTCAGAAATAAAAACAACACTATTCAGTAACATAATTTTATAAATGTATAGCTGCCTGAAAACCTAATGTGTGTCAAACATGGACTTGGATTGTTTCCTCTACGCAAAGGATGATTGGCACGAGCCAGGCACGAATGTAAGTACATTTTATTTTACTATTAAAACAAACAAATTACAAAAAGGCAAAAAAAGGGTGCGCACAATGGCGGAGAACAAATATTTGGCTACAAAAAAACAAATGACTAGAAAAAAGGCTGCAAACTATAAAGGTGAAACAAAAACACTTGCGCTGTGGCATTAACAACAAAACTTATGTGGCGTGGACAAAACGAACAGCGTGGCATGGCATGAAGCAGAGTGGGGAATACGGAGGTATGTAGGTAGGTACATCGGTAGGTAAGGTGAAGTTGCCAGACCGAACTATCAGGCAACTATGGCTTAAATACTAGCAGTGATCATTGCAAACAGGTGTGAAGGCTGAGGACAGGGTAAGTTGAAACTTTAGGGTAAGTTTAAAATAATGAGTTGGCATGGAGATTAAAACAAACCAGGAAGTGCAAAACAGAACTGAGTGTCCAAAAAACAAAACATAACATGACCAAAACAAAACATGATCCAAAGGCGTGACAATGTGTCAACATTTTGGACGGTCGGAAATAATAAAAACACTAGACATATAGTTTATTCAGCAAGATCATTTTATAATTGTATAGCTGCTAGAGTACTTAATGTGTTTTTGGACAATCAGCAATAAAAATAACACTAGACATATCGATTTATTCAGCAACATCATTGTGGAGGGGCGTGGTCGACGCGTCCCCTGCGGGCGGGGCATGTGCAGGAGCCGGCTGTGAAGCGATGACAGGTGAGGAGATTTCTCAGCTGGAACGAGTCATCTAATCACCTGTCTCTTTATCAGGAGGGCCGGAGGCAGTGAGAGGGGGTCGGAAAAGACCAGGCGAGACCCGGAGGGCCCGACAGAAAGGCTGACGAGCGCAGGCTGCAAAGCATCTCGGGAGGGTCTGAAATATTGTTTGTGGAAAAGTGGAAAAAATAAAAACAGTGTCAAGCCAGAGCGGTGACTCCGAGTGGTCCTGAAGAATACGGGCAGGAAGAATGTCACAAGTGGCGCCCAACAGAACGAACCTGATATGTCCACCACGAGCCCCCTAGAGGCGCTTGGCCAAGTCTTGGCAGAAGTAGCGGCGGCATCACAGCAGCAGACGCTGGTGCTACAGGCACTGATTAACCGGGCAGAGGGGGTATCAAACCCGAGAAGAGGTACCATGCAGCGCATGGTAGAGACCGAGGACCCCCATGCATACCTTGATGTCTTCGAGGCCACCGCCACGGCGTGCGGATGGCCGGAGGCGGAGTGGGGCACCAGGCTGCTGCCGCTCCTGGCGGGGGAGGCGCAGCGGGTGGCGCTGAGTCTCCCAGCCGCCGCCCGCATGGACTTTACGAACTTGCGCCGAGCCATCTTGGATCGGAAGGGAAGCAGCCCAGAGGACCACCGATGCCGATTCCAGGCCTTGACGCTGGGCCCCGAGGACAGGCCCTTCACCCTAGCGCAACAACTGTGGGATGCAGCGACCAGATGGCTCCAGCCCCAGGCAGCAGAAAGTCCGATGTTCGAGCTGGTGGTGCTGGAGCAGTTCCTCGTGGCGATACCGGCCCGGACCGCTGCCTGGGTGAAATACCACTGTCCCAGCGATCTGATGACAGCGGTGAACCTCGCAGAAGACCACCTGGCGGTCCAGAAGGAGGCGGCTGCAAGACCCACACCGGCCCCACGGAGAAAACCCATGGTACCGGAGGCCGCGAAAACCCCGGAGCCACATTCCTGACCGGCGTGGAACACGCCGACCCACGAGCAGGTTCCAGCGTCGGACACTCTCAAAAAAAAAAAAGAGACACCCACGCACACACACGCCAGCAGTATTACAAGGGGGGAGGGGGAAATATAATCGGGCCTCTGCTTCTTGTTTTCAGGGTACCGGTGTTGCTGATGGCAGGCTTCCCTCGCAGACGGCACTGCGAGCACCAGGGCAGGTGTGTTGGAGGTGCGGACAGCCCGGTCACACGCGGCGGGAGTGCTCCGCAATGGAGGTGGGCCAGGTGATCCGGGTTGCCGGGCCTCCAACACCCTTCCC
This sequence comes from Nerophis ophidion, assembly GCF_033978795.1. Classification (NCBI taxonomy): domain Eukaryota; kingdom Metazoa; phylum Chordata; class Actinopteri; order Syngnathiformes; family Syngnathidae; genus Nerophis; species Nerophis ophidion. Next base: position 25,458 of record NW_026907276.1, on the reverse strand, counting down.
CGATCCAGGGGAGACGTACTGCGTCCCGGTAAGGGTTCAAGGGAGTACACACCGGGCTATGGTGGATTCGGGCTTTAAACAGTGCATGATCCACCCGAACCTGGTTCGACCCGGGGCGTTGAGGCACGCGACACAAGGGAGGGTAATGTGTATACATGGGGATGTGCACACGTATCCCGTGGTGCCTGTCGAAATCTGGTATCGGGGCCAAAAACATACAGTAATAGTTGCCGTAAGCGCGCGACTGACTTTTGATTTTAGGGACCAATTGGCCGGGGTTTAGTCAGCTAGTGGAACAATGTATGGGGATGCGTTCACGGGCTGTAGGACAGGGGAGTATCCGCGCAGTACTGAGTGGCGACGCGAGTTCATGCGGCGCTGTCGAGCGGGAACCGGCGGGGGCTTTGCGGGAGGCTCCCCCGGCCCCCCAGTGGAGACCCACGGAGGACTTTCCCCTCGAACAGTCCCGTGATGAAACTCTGCGCGCGGCCTGGGACCAGGTGGATTACATCGACGGTCAGCTGGTGCGCCCGGGGAAACCGCGGGTATTTCCCCACTTTTCCATTATTAGAGATAGGTTATACCGAGTGACCCGTGACACTCAAACAGGCAAAGAATACACCCAATTGTTGGTGCCAAAACCCCGCCGGGAAATGGTTTTCCAGGCGGGGCATTGCAATCCCCTCGCAGGCCACATGGGCTATGAAAAAACACTTAATCGGGTCATAGTCCGGTTCTATTGGCCAGGCATCCGGGCAGACATACACCGATGGTGTACTGCCTGTCCGGACTGTCAGTCGGTGAACCCGGCGGCCATCCCAAAAGCCCCGTTGCGGCCATTACCGCTCATAGAGGTCCCATTCGATAGAATCGGAATGGACCTCATCGGACCATTCCACCCGAGCACACGGGGATATCGATTTGTGTTAGTCCTAGTGGATTACGCAACCCGATATCCGGAAGCAGTGCCGCTGCGCTCCATCTCTGCAAAGAGTGTAGCACAAGCACTCTTTTCGGTCATCTCCCGGGTAGGGATTCTGAAAGAAATCCTTGCCGACCAGGGCATGTCCTTTATGTCGCGCACGATAAAGGAATTATACGGGTTACTGGGAATTCAATCTATCCGCACCAGCGTTTACCATCCACAAACGGATGGCCTGGTGGAAAGATTGAATAAGACACTGAAATCAATGATCCGTAAATTCATACACGAGGACAAACCTAATTGGGATAAATGGCTGGATCACTTGATGTTCGCGATGCGGGAGGCACCCCAGACCTCCCTCGGTTTTACGCCCTTTGAGTTACTTTACGGCAGCAGGCCACGCGGTGTGCTGGACCTTATTAAAGAAAGCTGGGAGGAAGGCTCCAGCTGCAGTAAAAATGAAATTAAATACGTGTTGGACATGCGAGCAAAACTTCACAAGGTGGCGCACTTATCACGGGGAAATTTGCTCCGCGCCCAGCAACGGCAACAGCGCACGTACAATCGGGGGACCCAGCTGAGGAAATTTTCACCGGGAGAAAAAGTACTTGTACTACTCCCAACTTCCAGCACTAAATTACTGGCTAAGTGGCAAGGGCCCTTTGTGGTCACACGGAAGACTAGCGATGTAGATTACGAGGTCCGGCGCTCGGACCGGGGCGGAGACATGCAAATTTACCACGTGAACCTGCTGAAGGCATGGAGGGAGGCCGAGCCTGTCTCCATGGTGACGGTAGTGAAGGAGGAGGAAGAGCTGGGGCCGGAGATCCCGCGCTCCGCCTCTCCCCCTCCTCTTCCTTGTGATGACCAGCTCACATTGGCACAAAGAGCGGAGGTTGCTGAATTACAGCGGCGCTATTCAGAAGTGTTCTCCGCGCGTCCCGGGCGCACGAACCTCATCTGCCATCGCATTGAGACCAGCCCGGGGATTACGGTGCGGTCTCGCCCCTATAGGCTTCCCGAGCACAAGCGTAAAATGGTGCGGGACGAATTAAAAACCATGGTGGAGTTGGGAGTAATAGAAGAGTCCCACAGTGCATGGTGTAGTCCCATCGTGCTAATAGGGAAGAAAGATGGGTCTATACGCTTCTGTGTGGATTACCGCAAGGTGAATGAGGTGTCACGTTGCGACGCGTACCCAATGCCTCGGGTCGACGAGCTCCTGGATCGGCTAGGCACTGCGCGTTTTTTTCCACACCAGATTTAACCAAGGGCTACTGGCAGATCCCCTTATCGCCAGAGTCCCGGGAAAAGATGGCCTTCTCCACTCCAGAAGGCTTATACCAATTTGCGACACTCCCGTTTGGCTTGTTCGGTGCGCCCGCGACGTTCCAGCGCCTCATGGACCGGGTGCTGCGACCCCACGCGGCCTACGCAGCCGCATACCTGGATGACATCGTCATCCAGGGTAACAGCTGGGAAGAACATCTGCAGCGGGTGGGGGCGGTGCTCGAGTCCTTGAGGCGGGCGGGGCTCACCGCCAACCCCGGGAAATGTTCAATTGGTCGGAGGGAGGTACAGTATCTGGGGTACCATTTGGGGATGGGCAAGTGCGACCGCAGGTTGAAAAAACGGCGGCGATCGCAGCATGCCCACCCCCAAGACGAAAAAGGAGGTGAGGCGGTTTTTGGGCATGGCCGGTACTACCGCCGCTTCATTCCCCGATTCGCGGACTTGACCAGCCCACTGACCGACCTCACCCGAAAGGGTGCGCCAGAACTGGTCCAGTGGACGGAGCAGTGCCAGCAGGTGTTCGAACAGGTAAAATCTGCACTCTGCGAGGAGCCGGTACTGTGCATGCCTAACTTCTCCATCCCTTTCTGTCTGCAGGCAGATGCGTCGGAGCGGGGGCTGGGGCGGTGTTGTCGCAGCAGGTGGGGGGCATCGACCGCCCCATCCTATACATCAGCCGGAAGCTCTCGGACCGGGAGGCGAGATACAGTACGGTGGAGAGAGAGTGCCTCGCGGTCCGATGGGCGGTCGGGGCCCTCCGGTATTACCTGTTGGGGCGCCCATTCAGCCTCTGCTCAGACCACAAGCCGCTCCAATGGCTCCACCGCATGAAGGATGCCAACGCGCGGATCACCCGGTGGTACCTCGCGTTGCAACCCTACAACTTCCGGGTGGTCCATCGGCCGGGTACGCAGATGGCCGTGGCCGACTTCCTCTCTCGCCCCTCTACGGGGGTGGGGAGGAGTGGTCGCGGCCGGACGGGTGCCCGGCCTTAAACTGGCGGTGGAGGCATGTGGAGGGGCGTGGTCGACGCGTCCCCTGCGGGCGGGGCATGTGCAGGAGCCGGCTGTGAAGCAATGACAGGTGAGGAGATTTCTCAGCTGGAACGAGTCATCTAATCACCTGTCTCTTTATCAGGAGGGCCGGAGGCAGTGAGAGGGGGTCAGAAAAGACCAGGCGAGACCCGGAGAGCCCGACAGAAAGGCTGACGAGCGCAGGCTGCAAAACATCTCGGGAGGGTCTGAAATATTGTTTGTGGAAAAGTGGAAAAAATAAAAACAGTGTCAAGCCAGAGCGGTGACTCTGAGTGGTCCTGAAGAATACGGGCAGGAAGAACGTCACAATCATTTTATAATTTTATAGCTTCTATAGGACTTAATGTGTGGACATTTTGGACTGTCGGGAAAAAAAACATATCCATCCATCCATTTCCTATCGCTTGTGCCATTCGGGTCGCGGGAGGTGCTGGAGCCTATCGCAGCTTTTTCTGGCAGAAGACGACTACACTCTAGACAAGTCGCCACCTCATCGCAGGGCCAACACATATAGACATACTAGACATTTTGTTTATTCAGTTTATTCAGTAATCCTCCCTGGAGGATTAAATATGTCAAAGTGTGGTGAAATATTCTCTGCATTTTATCCATCAAATAGGAGGTGAGGGGAGCAGTGAGCAGCAGTGGTGGCCACGCCTTGAATCATTTTTGGTGATTTAACCCCCAATTCTAACCCTTGGTGATGAGTGCCAAGCAGGGATGTAACGGGTCCCGTTTTTATCGTCTTTGGTACAACTCAGTCGGGGTTTGAACTCACGACCTACCGATCTCAGGGCGGACACTCTAAACACTAGCCCACCGAGTAGTTACAGTAATATATATATATACATATATACATATATATATATATATATATATATATATATATATATATGTATATATATATATATATATACGTATATATATATATATATATATATATATATATATATATATATATATATATATATATATGTATATATATATATATATATATATATATATATATATATATATATATATATATATTTATATATATTTTTTTATTCTCTTTTTTTTTTACTTCAAACTGTAATTTAAAATGATTTACAAATAAATATTTACTGTGTTCATGTTGCTGTCGTTGATAAAACATTTTATTTAATGTTAATTTACTTAGTTAAATGCCTACTGAACATAAATAAATAAATAACAGGACAGCAGAGCTATTCATTTGTTATTAGACAAATTTACTAGGATAATTCTTGAAAATCCCTTATCTGCTATTGTGTTACTGTTTTAGTGAGATTATATGGTCGTACCTGTACAGCCTGAAAGTCGGAGGGGTGTGGCCACGTTTCTCGACGAGGCGAAGGCAGCAAGTCGGGCCAGGCTGAGATTCTTTTTTTTTCCCCTTCAACAACGTTGGAAGCATCTGACGGTCAGGGGCAGCCAGTGGGAGGAGGCAAGAGAGTCGTAGCTGCCTCTTTGACAGGTGCAGGAAGAACAACGCAAGCTCTACGCTCATGTCTACGGTAAGAGCCGACTTATTACCACCATTTTCTCACCGAAACCTGCCGGTTGACATGTGGTAGGGAACCATTTTCGCTTGACTGCTCTGTTCCATAGTAAAGCTACACCGTCATCTTTCGGGAATGTAAACAAGGAAACACCGGCTGTGTTTGTGTTGCTAAAAGCTGCCGTAATACACCGCTTCCCATTTACATCTTTCTTCTTTGATGTCTCCATTATTAATTGAACAAATTGCAAAAGATTCAGCAACACAGATGTACAGAATACTGTGGAATTATGCGATGAAAAGAGTCGACTTATAGCTGTGAACGGTGGTGGACCATCATCATACCGCAACGTTTTAGCATGATACGTCCACGCGGAATTTTAAATTGTAATTTAGTAAACTAAACCGGCCGTATTGGCATGTGTTGCAATGTTAATATTTCATCATTGATATATAAACTATCAGACTGCGTGGTCGGTAGTAGTGGATTTCAGTAGGCCTTTAAATGTGTTATTCCACAAACTAAATAGAGGCAGAATCAACTCAAAATGTTATTTTTTGCAAATATTACCTCATTTGGAATTTGATGCGTGCGACAAGTTCCAAAAAAGCTGGCACAAGTGGCAAAAAACACAGAGAAAGTTGAGGAATGCTCATCAAACACTTATTTGGAACGTCTCACAGGTGAACAGGCTGATTGGCAACAGGTGGGTGTCATGATTGGGTAGAAAAGCAGCTTCCATGAAATGCTCAGTCATTCACAAACAAGGACAGGACGAGGGTCACCACTTTGTGAACAAATGCTTAAGCAAATTGTCCAACAGTTTAAGAACTAAATTTTCAACCAGCTATTGCAAGGAATTTAGGGATTTCAACATCTACGGTCCGTAATATCATCTAAAGGTTAAGAGAATCTGGAGAAATCACTGCACGTAAGCAGCAAGACCCGTGGCCTTTGATCCCTCAGGCGGTACTGCATCAAAAAGCGGCATCAATGTGTAAATGATGTCACCACATGGGCTCGGGAACACTTCAGAAAACCACTGTCAGTAACTACAGTTGCTCGCTACACTTATAATTGCAAGTTCAAACTCTACAATGCAAAGCCAAAGCCATGCATCAACAACACCCAGAAACGCTTCAGTGGGCCTAAGCTCATCTAACGTGGACTGATGCAAAGTGGAAAAGTGTTCTGTGTTCTGACGAGTCCATGTTTCAAATGTTTTTTGGAAACTGTGGACATGGTGTCGTCCGGACCAAAGGGGAAAAGAACCTTCCCGTCTGTACAAGCCACAAAGTTCAAAAGTCAGTATATGTGATGGTATGGGGGTGTATTAGTTCTTAAGGCACATTTTTGAAAGCACCATTAATACTGAAAGGTACATAGAGGTTTTGGAGCGAAATATGTTGCCATCCAAGTGGATGTTATCATGGACGCTCCTGCTTATTTCAGTGTTACAACAGAGTTGCTTCATAGTAACATAGTGTGGGTACCAGACTGGCCTGCCCGTAGTCCAGACCTGTCTCCCTGAAAATGTGTGGCGCAATATGAAGCCTAAAATACCACAACTGAGACTGTACATCAAGCAAGAATGGGAAATAAATCCACCTGAAAAGCTTCAAAAATTGGTCTCTTCAGTTCCCAAACATTTACTGAGTGTTGTTAAAAGGAAAGGCCATGTAACACACTGGTAAAAATCACCCTTTGCCATTTTTTTTGCAATGTGTTGCTGCCATTCAATTCTATGTTAATGATTATTTGCCTCATTATTTGGAACGTTACATATTTTGTCTTTGCAGTCCATTCAATTGAATAGAAGTTAAAAAAGGATTTGCAAATCATTGTATTCTTTTTTTATTTACCATTTATACTTTGTGCCTACTTCACTGGTTTTGGGTTTTGTAGAACAGAGCCAATTTGCTGATGCTCATCACTGCCTCCTACTGGTCTGGAGCCAAACATCTGTGTGATCAAGACACAACTCTCGATTTAGATTCATTTTTTTATTAGTCCCATGTTACGCCCTCTCTACTGTTATATAATTTTTGATGAATCTTTGGAAAAGAAAAAGAACAATTCCATCCAACATCCCTCCATCCTCCAGACTCTCTCAGCCATTCAGGGGCCTTGAGTCATTTATCTGAAGGACTGGAAAATCTGCACTTTTGCTAACTGTAATAAATTCACTCTGTCTAGAATTGGGCAGTCACTCACTCTCCGTCTCGGCCACAAAACACACACACACACACACACACACACGCACACACACACACTCACACACACACACACACACACACACACACACACACACACAGTCTCACATGCATCATGACTATTTTTAGTCTGTTCGACACCAAAACTCCTCTCATCTCTTTCCCTTCCATCGCTTCACTTTTTTTTTCCTAGTGTGCAAACATGACACTTTTTTTTCCTTTTTTTTAGTCTTCATCACACTTTTGCGTCCTCTTAAATCAGAGGTGCCCAGACTTACTTTATAAATGAGCAAGTCAAGGTCATCCACACACATATACCGTATTTCCTTGAATTGCCGGCGGGGCGCTACTTAATTTAAAACCTCTTCTCACTCCGGCACTTACCAGAGGCATGCAGTAAAATTTTAAGTGTGATCAAAGGATACCATCATGAAAAGCACATTTAATTAAAAAAAACGTTATTATGGTCTTACCTTTACTTATAAATGAAGTCCATGCCAGCTCCTTCTCATCGAAAGCATCGATAACTTGTTTATAGAAGTCTTCCTTATATTTCTTCAGTTTTAAAAGTCTCTCTGTCTCGATGGACATCTTCCTTTATTACCTCCTGCTTCGATTGAAAGTCCAGTTTAGAAAACTGCTATCAGACCGCTGCTATCAGTTAGCTCGGCTCCTCAAGTTCGGGCGATAACAGAATTAACCTCGGACAACTCCCCCTCCCGTACTGCTCCGTGGGTGATCCCTTTATCCCACCGCTGTCACCATGAAGTGTTATTGTATAAATAATACACTGGGTATTTAGGACTGGAACATGCTTTATTTTAGCCCTGTTGTTTACATAGCCAGCATAGGAGTGTTACATCCTAAAAGGTCTGTCGTGCATCCCCCGCATCATATCCGTCCCAGCACATATCACGTCACTCATTGTCACTTCTTCTGCAGCTGAGTAGTCGCAAGAAGGATCACTAGCGCCCTCTACCACCAGGAAGGGAGAGTCATTTAATGACTCATATTTGACACACGCAGCTACGGTATATTAATAAAACATAGCTGCTTACTGTTCTTTTTAGCCTACCGGTATTCAATAGTTTGGACCTTAAATCCGACTGAATAGCTCCTAATCTTTTTCCCTTTATGCGATTTCAAATTACCGGTATTGAAATCAGCCTCCTCCATTTTGAAAGTGATGACAGGGGAAGTGTCACTCGTGACGTCACAAGTTTGACCCGGCAGTAATTCAAGGCAGGCACATACTATATGCCCGGCAGCAATTCAAGGAAATACGGTATATACAGTGGTGGTCAAAAGTTTACATACACTTGTAATAATTTCTACAACTCTTATCTGTTGGTGATTGAGTGATTGGATCACATACTTGTTGGTCACAAAAAACATTCAAGACCCCAGAACTTTCCCCCAGAAGGTCTTATCTTTGTCCATGTGATGTTAGATGAAACAAAAATGTATTTTGGCCACAATACCCAGCAATACATTGGGGCAAAAAAGTATTTAGTCAGCCACCGATTGTGCAAGTTCTCCCTCTTAAAAAGATCACAGAGGTCTGTAATTTTCATCATAGGTACACTTCAACTGTGAGAGAAAGAATGTGAAAAAAAAATCCAGGAATTCACATTGTAGGAATTTTAAAGAATTTATTTGTAAATTATGGTGGAAAATAAGTATTTGGTCAACCATTCAAAGCTCTCACTGATGGAAGGAGGTTTTGACTCAAAATCTCACGATACATGGCCCATTCATTCTTTCCTTAAAGGGGAACACTATCACAATTTCAAAAGGGTTAAAAACAGTAAAAATCAGTTCCCAGTGGCTTCTTGTATTTTTTGAAGTTTTTTTCAAAATTGTACGGGTCCCCGACTAACCCTGAAAAAAGCTTTAAAGTGCTTGATTTTCGCAATTTGCGATGCCACTATCCATTTCCCTGTGACGTCATACAGTGCTGCCAATGTAAACAAACAATGGGAATACCACAGCAAGATATAACGACATTAGCTTGGATTCAGACTCGGATTTCAGCGGTTTAAGCGATTCAACAGATTACGCTTGTATTGAAACGGATGGTTGGAGTATGAACGTATTGAAGAAGAAACTGAAACTATTGCGCGAATAGCTATTGATGCTATTCATAGCCATAGCATGGCCGAATAGCTGCGTTAGCATCGCCGGTAAAATGTACGGACCAAACGATCAGGAATTTCGCATCTCTTGACACTGGAGCAACTTAAATCCGTCGATTGGTAAGTGTTTTTTTCGCATTAAATGTGAGTGGAAGGAAACGTAATATAGTTGCAAATGCATCTACAGGTTATCCATACATCTCTGTGCCATGTCTGCTTTAGCACCGCCGGTAAATAGCATGTTAGCATCGATTAGCATAGCATGTTAGCATCGATTAGCTGGCAGTCAACATCAACAAAACTCACCTTTGTGATTTAGTTGACGTTATCGTTGCAAATGCATCTGCAGGTTATCTATACATCTCTGTGCCATGTCTGCTTTAGCACCGCCGGTAAATAGCATGTTAGCATCGATTAGCGTAGCATGTTAGCATCAATTAGCTGGCAGTCACGCCGCTACCAAATATGTCTGATTAGCACATAAGTCAGCATCAACAAAACTCACCTTTGCGATTTAGTTGACTTTATCGTTGCAAATGCATCTGCAGGTTATCCATACATCTCTGTGCCATGTCTCTCCTAACATCGCCGGTAAAATACGGAGACACTTTGGCACATTCAATGGGGGTCTGGCGGCAGACACTTTCGCATCTTCGGGCCAGTGGTGCAACTTGAAGCCCTCCCTGTTAGTGTTGTTACACCCTCCGACAATACACCGACGAGGCATGATGTCTCCAAGGTTCCAAAAAATAGTCGAAAAAACGGAAAATAACAGAGCTGAGACCCGGTGTTTGTAATGTGTTGAAAATGAAAATGGCGGCTGTATTACCTCGGAGACGTCACGTTCTGACGTCATCACCACATGTGTGGTAAACAGAAAGGCGTTTAATCCGCCAAAATTCACCCATTTAGAGTTCGGAAATCGGTTAAAAAAATATATGGTCTTTTTTCTGCATCATCAAGGTATGTATTGACGCTTACATAGGTCTGGTGATAATGTTCCCCTTTAACACGGATCAATCGTCCTTTCCCCTTACCAGAAAACCAGCCCCAAAGCATGATGTTTCCACCCCCATCCTTCACAGTAGTTATGGTGTTCTTGGCATGCAACTCTTCCTCCAAACACCACGAGTTGAGTTTATACCAAAAAGTTCTATTTTGGTTTCATCTGACCACATGACATTCTCCCAATCCTCTGCTGTGTCATCCATGTATCCATTTTGGCAAATATATCACTGTCGTAACGTGACAGGGCTTTGTCGCCCTCTGCGTTCGCTCATTCACCAAACCATCAGCATGCCAACTTGAACGCGTGATGTGTACGGCTTCAACAGACATATGGTAGTGACTGCAAGACATACCTGGTCAACAGCATTATTCCAGTATAGCTCGGTTGGTAGAGTGGCCGTGCCAGCAACTTGACGGTTACAGGTTCGATCCCCGCTTCCACCATCCTAATCACTGCCGTTGTGTCCTCAGGCAAGACACTTTACCCACCTGCTCCCAGTGCCACCCACACTGGTTTGAATGTAAAAATTAGATATTGGGTTTCACTATGTAAAGCGCTTTGAGTCATTAGACAAAAAGCGCTATATAAATATACTTTAAAAAAAAACAGCCATACAGGTCACACTGAGGGTGGCCATAAAAACAACTTTAAAACTGTTACAAATATGCGCCACACTGTGAACCCAATGTCTTCAATTCTACAGTTTTATAACCTATTTAAAAAAAATTAAAAATTACAGTAGAAGTTTTGAGTAAATTAACCATCAAAATTGGATTTTTTTTTTTTTTACGGTGCATATATTTTCATCTGCACTGGTATGTAAAAAAAAAAATGTCTTTATGTCAGGAACGTTAATTTGATTTGTTACCACGGGGATGTTCGGCGGCGGAGCAGATTGACCCGCCAAAATAAAACGGACACGCGGCTCTGCAGGTGATTAAGGCATCTCCGATAACCAGGCATGCACCTCTCTGCACGCGCTTAAAGCCAGTCTCTCTTTTTTTTTTTTGCACGGCAGACTTTTATGTGAGCCTCTAAATCACTGCAGCGCTCACGCTTTAGCCTCAGGCTACAGAAAGTGGCGAGGAGGAGGCGGCGGAGGTAAAATGGGCCGAGATGAGAGAAGAAGAAAAGACAGTGAGAGGCAGGGACTTTCTAGCAAACGGATTAGGTTTTTAACAATCATCAAATGGAGGGATGGACGCGTTCACCCCCCTCATGGAGCGTTTAGTTCACGTTGACTCCCACCCGTGTTCGATTCCCACTCACTCCACACTGAATGCACATTACACTGCACATTTTAGGAAGGATTTTTTTACACGGCGGCGTCGAAATGCGGACCCCCAGCCCAGTGAGGCCCCTGGGCTTTTGTAGAAGTTTGAGTATTTCTTGGCGAAGCGGCCTTGCAGGTAACCGCAGGGGTTGCAGGTTCGATGCCAGCTTTCGCCGTCTTTGGGCAAGACATGTGACCCTTGCTGCTGGTGGGTGGTGGTTAGGGCCTTGTGTGGCAGCTACCGCCATCAGGGTGTGTGTGTGTGTGTGAATGAGTGTATAGAAATGTGTATGTGTGTGTGAGTGGGTGAATGTGTTTGTGAACGTGTTTATGAAAATGTGTGTGTGTGTGTGTGTGTGTATGGAAAGGTGTATGTGTGTGTGTGCGAATGGGTGTATAGAAATGTGTATGTGTGTGTGAGTGGATGAATGTGTTTGTGAAGGTGTGTATGAAAATGTGTGTGTGTGTGTGTGTGAATGGGTGAATGTGTTTGTGAACATGTGTATGAAAATGTTTGTGTGTGTGCGTGTGTGTGTGTGTGTTTGTGTGTGTGTGAGTGTGTGAGTGTGTGTGTGAATGGGTGTATGGAAACGTGTACGTGTGTGTGAATGGGTAAATGTGTTTGTGAACGTGTGTATGACAATGTGTGTGTGTGTGAGTGTGTGTGTGTGTGTGTGTGTGTGTGTGTGTGTGTGTGTGTGTGTGTGTGTGTGTGTGTGTGTGTGTGTGTGTGTGTGTGTGCGTGTCTGTGTGTGTGTGTGTGTGTGTGTGAATGGGTGAATGGGTGTGAACGCCTCAGGATCCCTCGGGAGGAGCTGGACGAAGGCCCTGAGGAGAGGGAAGTGTGGGCTTTTCTGCTTAGGCTGCTGCCCCCGTGACCCGACCTCGAATAAGCGGAACAACATGGATTGATGTTCGGGGGGAGTCTGAGAGTGATTCTTCATCTAAAAGAGAACATATCAACATTCTAAGAGTTACGCTTTTAGCGTAACTTTAGCTCATTTTGGGGTGTGTGTGTGTGTGTGTGTGTGTGTGTGTGTGTGTGTGTGTGTGTGTTTACGGACAGAAAAGCTTTAAATGGCAGGGTCCCTGCTATCACATGTTGATAAAAATATAACATTTACATAATAAAAATAAACAACAGGCTTCCCAAATGCTGTAATAAATTAAGCATGATGAGTTGATTTGAAATTGTTTAATGTTGCACTTTTTATATGTAGAAGAAAAGCTTTGTCAGTTCATTTAATCTGAGCAACAATTTGAGGCAGTTTAATGTGGATTAACATGGGCAGAATTATTATAGTGTTCCCAATGTTAAAAGGATAAAACCATTGTTTACAAATTTGGTAAAAAAATAACCCCAAAAATTACATTTTGTTGTTTTCTTACTGTACCGAAAATGAACCGAACCGTGACCTTTAAACCGAGGTATGTACCGAACCAAAATTTAGAGTATAAGGCAACGTACTCTACCCAAATGATAATAAACACCTCCAAGTCAACTACTACTAACATCATTATGAGCCTGTCGACCTTCTAGAAACTTAAACTGCAGCCCAGCTTGCTCGAAGTTCTGGCTTGAGGTGAAGGCTAATTAGCTTTTAGCGTAACATAACTTATTTTGGTGCGTGTGTGTGTGTGTGTGTGTGTGTGTGTGTTTTACAGACACAAAAGCTTTGAAGGGCAGGGTCCCTGCTATCACATGTTGATAAAAATATAACATTTACATAATAAAAATAAACTACAGGCTTCCCCAATGCTGTGATAAATTAAGCATGATGAGTTGACTGTTTAATGTTGCACTTTTTATATGTAGAAGAACAATTTTGTCATTTCATTTAATCTGAGCAACAATTTGAGGCAATTTAATGTGGATTAACGTGGGCAGAATTATTATAGTGTTCCCAATGTTAAAAGGATAAAGCCAAATGATTACAAATTTGGTAAATAAATAACCCAAAAAATTACATTTTGTTGTTTTCTTACTGTACCGAAAATGAACCGAACCGTGACCTTTAAACCGAGGTATGTACCGAACCGAAATTTTTGTGTACCGTTACAGCCCTAGTTTGCATTTATTTACTGGTTAGAAAGAATTAAAACAAAGAAAATATATATATTCTTGTCCTACATAAGAATTGTGAAGGCTAGACAAAGTCCCAAATAGAGTACAGTTCCCCCACTGTAGTCATAATAATAATAATAACATCCATCCATCCATCCATCCATCTTCTTCCGCTTATCCAAAGTCGGGTCGAGGGGGTAGCAACTGTCCCCAACCACTTCGTGTAGCTCTTCCCGGGGGATCCCGAGGCGTTCCCAGGCCAGCCGGGAGACATAATCTTCCCAACGTGTCCTGGGTCTTCCCCGTGGCCTCCTGCCAGTTGGACGTGCCCTAAACACCTCCCTCTGGATGCGTTCGGGTGGCATCCTGACCAGATGCCCGAACCACCTCATCTGGCTCCTCTCCATGTGGAGGAGCAGCGGTTTTACTTTGAGTTCCTCCCGGATGACAGAGCTTCTCACGCTATCTCTAAGGGAGAGCCTCGCCACCCGGCGAAGGAAACTCATTTCGGCCGCTTGTACCCGTGATCTTGTCCTTTCGGTCATGACCCACAGCTCATGACCATAGGTGAGGATGGGAACATAGATCGACCGGTAAATTGAGAGCTTTGCCTTCCGGCTCAGCTCCTTCTTCACCACAACGGATTGGTACAACGCCTGCATTACTGAAGACACCGCACCGATCTGCCTGTCGATCTCACAATCCACTCTTCCCCCACTCATGAACAGGACTCCTAGGTACTTGAACTCCTCCACTCGGGGCAGGGTCTCCTCCCTCAACCCGGAAATGGGACTCCACCCTTTTCCGGGAGAGAACCATGGACTTGGATTTGGAGGTGCTGATTCTCATTCCGGCTGCTTCACACTCGGCTGCGAACCGATCCAGTGAGAGCTGAAGATCCCGGCCGGATGAAGCCATCAGGACCACATCATCTGCAAAAAGCAGAGACTTAATCCCGCGGCCACCAAACCGGAACCCCCCAACGCCTTGACTGCACCTAGAAATTCTGTCCATAAAAGTTATGAACAGAATCTGTGACAAAGGGCAGCCTTGGCGGAGTCCAACCATCACTGGAAACGTGTCCGACTTACTGCCGGCAACGCGGACCGAGCTCTGACACTGATCATACAGGGAGCGGACTGCCACAATCAAGACAGTCCGATACCCCATACTCCCCACAAGACTTCCCGAGAGACACGGTCGAATGCCTTCTCCAAGTCCACAAAGCACATGTAGACTGGTTGGGCAAACTCCCATGCACCCTCAAGAACCCTGCCGACAGTATAATAATAACGATAATGTATTATCATGATTGGAATTATCTACATGCTCTGTGTTCATGTTCAATATTTGAAGTTTATACAAAACCGCCCGGGCCAAAAACCAGCTGACAAACAAACCCAGCACGCAAACAGAGAATCGTCGACATCAAAGCACATGCTTCTTAATTCCGCACGTGTAGCCGCGTTGTACGCCACAGCGCGGATGACAAAACGTTTATTAGCATAGCGGACGTGTGATGTGCGACCGCCAAGAGAACTGGTCTTATCAAGGAGGTCTGCTCTTTGCCTGCCAATCACATGTCACCAGGACTCCCATAATGTAGATCAGATGGACTTAACTTACACAACAGAAAGATGACTCATAATTATAGTATTATTTAAGCAATGTTTGTAATGCATAGAAATGTGAAAACAAATTTCAAAAGTTATTTGATTTAAACTAGGATTAATCAGAAAACCTATTGCATTAATCATGTGTAAAGGCAGGTTAATTACTCAACTGTAAAATATATACATATATACATATATACATATCACCAATGTCATCTAAAAATGGCAATAGCTTGTTTGCCAAACTGGTTAAAGGAAGAGTAAATGAAGACACAATTGTACTCTGAATTACAAACCCCGTTTCCATATGAGTTGGGAAATTGTCCATCCATCCATCCATTTTCTACCGCTTATTCCCTTTCGGGGTCGCGGGGGGCGCTGGCGCCTATCTCAGCTACAATCGGGCGGAAGGCGGGGTACACCCTGGACAAGTCGCCACCTCATCGCAGGGCCAACACAGATAGACAGACAACATTCACACTCACATTCACACGCTAGGGCCAATTTAGTGTTGCCAATCAACCTATCCCCAGGTGCATGTCTTTGGAAGTGGGAGGAAGCCGGAGTACCCGGAGGGAACCCACGCATTCACGGGGAGAACATGCAAACTCCACACAGAAAGATGCCGAGCCTGGATTTGAACCCAGGACTGCAGGACCTTCGTATTGTGAGGCAGACGCACTAACCCCTCTGCCACCGTGAAGCCCTTGGGAAATTGTGTTAGATGTAAATATAAACGGAATACAACGATTTGCAAATCATTTTCAACCCATATTCAGTTGAATGCACTACAAAGACAAGATATTTGATGTTCAATCTCATAAACATATATATATTTTTTTGCAAATAATAACTAACTTAGAATTTCATTGCTACAACATGTGCCAGAGTAGTTGGGAAAGGGCATGTTCACCACTGTGTTACATCACCTTTTCTTTTAACACCACTCAATAAACATTTGGGAACTGAGGAGACACATTTTTTGAAGCTTTTCAGGTGGAATTCTTGTTTTATGTACAGCTTAAGTTGTTCAACAGTCCGGGGTCTCTGTTGTGGTATTTTAGGCTTCATAATGCGCCACACATTTTCAATGGGAGAGAGGTCTGGACTACAGGCAGGCCAGTCTAGTACCTGCACTATTTTACTATGAAGCCACGATGTTGTAACAAGTGACTTGGTATTGTCTTGCTGAAATAAGCAGGGGCGTCCATGATAACGTTGCTTGAATGGCAACATATGTTGCTCCAAAACCTGTATGTACCTTTCAACATTAATGGTGCTTTCACAGATGTGTAAGTTACCCATACCTTGGGCACTAATACACCCCCATACCATCACAGACGCTGGCTTTTGAACTTTGCACCTAGAACAGTCCTGATGGTTCTTTTCCTCTTTGGTCCAGAGGACAAGACGTTCATCATTTCCAAAAAATAATTTGAAATGTGGACTCATTAGACCACAGAACACTTTGCATCAGTCCATGTTAGCTGAGCTTGGGCCCAGAGAAGCCGGTGGCATTTCTGGGTGTCGTTGATAAATGGCTTTGGCTTTGCATAGTAGAGCTTCAACTTGCACTTACAGGTGTAGGGACAAACTATAGTTACTGACAGTGGTTTTCTGAAGTGTTCCTGAGCTCAAGTGGTGATATCCTTTACACACTGTTGTCGCTTTTTGATGCAGTACCGCCTGAGGGAACAGAAGTCTGTTATATCATAGCTAGAGTTGACTGATTTTTCCAGATTCTCTGAACCTTTTGATGGTATTACCGACCATAGATGGTGAAATTCCTAAATTCCTTGCAATAGACCGTTGAGAAATGTTGTTCTTAAACTGTTTGACTATTTGCTCACGCATTTGTTCACACAGTGGTGACCGTTTCCCAATCCTTGTTTTTGAATGACTGAGCATTTCACGGAAGCTGCTTTTATACCCATTCATGGCACCCACCTGTTCCCGATTAGCCTGCACACCTGTGGGATGTTCCAAATAAGTGTTTGATGAGCATTCCTTAACTTTATCAGTATTTATTGCCACCTTTCCCAACTTCTTTTTCACGTGTTGCTAGCATCAAATTAGCTAGCATATGGGTTGAAAATTATTTGCAGATCATTGTATTCCGTTTATATTTACATCTAACACAATTTCCCAACTCTTATAGAAACGGGATTTGTATATTTATGAATGTGTTTAGTACCGTATTTTCCGGACTATAAGGAGCACTTAAAATATTTTTTTTTTTCCTCAAAACTAGACGGTGCGCCTTATAACCGGGTGCGCCTAATGTACGGAATGATTCCGGTTTTATTTACCGACCTCGGAGCGATTTTATTTGGTACGTGGTGTACTGATAAGTGCGAGCAGTAGATGGCAGTCAAACATACCATATATGTGTACACTACAATATGATGGCAGTCACATCTAAGAGATATGTGTCAACTGCAATATGACTCAAGTAGGCAACACTAACATTTTATATATTCCATTGAAAATATAGAACATTACACACAGAGCTCAAAAATCTATCAAAATGTTTTAGTACGACTTTGGTATGTTATGAAGCTGCATCGCTTGATGGATTGTACTGTGCTTCAACATACGAGTTTTATTATTTTGTGTGTACAAAGTACAAGTTTGTAAGACATATTATCTGGCGCTTTGTTCTGCAATATTGTGCAAAAGCTCTTTTCTTACCTTCTGGTACCTACTCATCTGTATTTGGGATCTGCATGAATCCTGAAAAATTGCGCGAGTCCGCCTTTGTAGTCCGTACCCACCCGTAGTAGATAAGCTTCTTCTTTTTCTCTATATTCTTGTTATGGGAAATTATTCCTCCGCTGTTGCCTTTTCTAATATAAGTACTGTAAAGTTCTTAGTTATTTCTGTTTCCGGATTAGGATATGTTGCTTCGTTATTGATTGAAGTAAAGTCTGAAGCTCCATCTTTTGACACTTCTTCCACTCCCGTCCTTGCACGCTACACCGCTACAACAAATATTGACGGGGAAAAGACGTTGTCTAAGGTGAGCCACGTAAATAAGACCGCCCACCGGAGGTGACCGTCAGAAGGGTACTTAAAGATGGTAAATGGGTTGTACTTGTATAGCACTTTTCTACCCCTTTTTAAGGAGCCCAAAGCGATTTGACACTATTTCCACATTCACCCATTCACACACACATTCACAAACTGATGGCGGGAGCTCCCATGCAAGGCGCTCACCAGGACCCATCAGGAGCAAAGGTGAAGTGTCAAGCCCAAGGACACAACGGACGTGACTAGGATGGTAGAAAGTGGGGATTGAACCAGCAACCTTCAGATTGCTGGCACAGCCACTCTACCAACTTCGCCACGCCGTTCCAGATGATCTGTAAACCATCCTCCATGCAAAATGTTGACCAAAGAACCACCATAACATGTTATGCAGGTCACAAGGAAGTAATTTCAATTTAGAAAAAAAAAATAATAATAATAATATGACTCCTTTAATGTGCCTTACAATCCGGTGCGCCCTATGGTCTGGAAAATATGGTACATTATCTATAGATAAAAAATAGATGTCGTGATATCCTTTACACACTGATTTCACTTTTTGATGCTGTACCGCTTAAGGGATTAAAGATTCGTAATATTTTCACTTATGTGCAGTGATTTCTCCAGATTCTCTGAAACTTTGGATGATATTACAGACCGTAGATGGTGAAATCCCTAAATTCCTTGCAATATCTGGTTGAAAAATGTTGTTCCTAAACTGTTGGACATTTGGCTCACGCATTTGTTCACAAAATGGTGATCCTCATCCCATCCTTGTTTGTGAATGACTGAGCATTTCATGGAAGCTGCTTTTATACCCAATCATGGCACCCACCCGTTCCAAATTCACCCGTTCACCTGCAAGATGTTCCAAATAAGTGTTTGATGAGCATTCCTCAACGTTCTGTCTTTTTTCCCTCTTGTTTCAGATTTTTTGAAACATGTTGCAGGCATCAAATTGCAAATGAGCTAACATTGCAAAAAATAACAACGTTTCTCGGTTTGAATGTTGAATATATTGTCATTGTCAACTGCAAATAAGCTGATCAGAATTTGCAAATCATTGTAGTCGTTTTTATTTACGATTTTATACAAAACGTGCCAACTTCACTGGTTTTGGGTTTTGTATTTCATAGCATTTGAAAGGTCAGTAGGTGCACAAACTTATTTGTTGATGGGATTCGGAATATTAAGATGGAATTTATTCTTTGCCATCCTTCTTTCCTAAAAAGAAGCGCCACTCTGTCACTTAGTGTTATCTACCTTTGTGCTGAAAGGGCATTCATCATTTATCCAGGATGACTCCCACTGTAAAATTGCCAGAATTGGGTGTTTTGTGGTAGCGTAACGATCTAGCAATCATGTAAAAAGTGGATTGTTTGCACACAGGCTTCCTTATTCTTTGGGGAACAATTGAAACACGGGGAAAGCCATTTGGCCTGTACAAACCCATGTTTAGCTCAATAGTGCTGAGTGATGACAAGATGCACTGGAGGCTCCTATACTGCTCTTTGGGCTCCCTGGGGAGGAGGATATGTGCCTCAGATAACAACATATTAAGTGCTTCTTTTTGGGGTTTTTTAAAGGTATTGATTTGCAAACACTGTTTACTGTTGCACTCTGCACGGCTTTAAACCACTAACAACAAGGGAGGAAACATGCTTTCAGTCGAAAATGAATGTACTTTCTACCACTGGCACCTAATGAGAATTTAGTAGATTATGTCGAGAAACATGCACTAAACGTTTTAAATACATCATAATAATACAAATCCAGTCTCGATCAACAGTTTGCATGCCATATATATATACAACTCGGAATATATATAGACAGAGAGTTACAAGTGGTAGAAAATGGATTAGAAAGGAACATTTCAAAAAAATAATAATTAAGAGTTTGCACTTACTTTAAAAAATTATTATTATTATTATAATTATTATTATATATTTTTTTTAACCTGGGACTATATATATATATATATATATATATATATATATATATATATATATATATATATATATATATATATATTATATATATATATATATATATATATATATTTATTTATATATATGCAGCCCGGCACCACCAGCCAATTTTTTTAATCCAATGTGGCCCCCGAGTCAAAATGTTGTGGCCCCCGATTCAAAATGTCTATGGTTCCCTGCCTTAAAGCTATGACAGGTAACCTCAAACATTGTATTGTAATTTTTATATTTTTTACTGAATCAGACACGCATAATTTACATTAAAATAAAACAATTTAAGATTTACAATATTACCTATGACTAATAAAACACTGAATATTAACGTGAATATCACTTCTGTTCACTATTCAGACCAGCTCCTCGATCAACATATTTTACAATTAAGCACAACTCAACACAAATGCAATAAACCTGCTGAGTGGCCTTGTGGTTAGAGTGTTTCAGTGGTTAAAATATCCGCCATGAGACTGTGTTCTCCCCGTGAATGCGTGGGTTCCCTCCGGGTACTCCGGCTTCCTCCCACTTCCAAAGACATGCACCTGGGGATAGGTTGATTGGCAACACTAAATTGGCCCTAGTGTGTGAATGTGAGTGTGAATGTTGTCTGTCTATCTGTGTTGGCCCTGCGATGAGGTGGCGACTTCTCCAGGGTGTACCCCGCCTTCCGCCCGATTGTAGCTGAGATAGGTGCCAGCGCCCCCCGCCACCCCAAAAGGGAATAAGCGGTAGGGGGGGGGAAATATGCTCATTGTCTTGGGTGTGATGATGTAGTGTCCATAGGCCTGGGGTCGTTCTGCATGCAAGCAAAAGTTCAACTCCAGGTGTCGTTGAGGAGGGAGGGAGGTCAAAAGCGTCCATCATTGAGGTGTCCTTGGGCGGATGTTTTCAGAACAGCCTGCTCCTGTTGTTGCAGCGTCACGTCCATTCGAGGGAGTCAAATAATAGATTAGGATTTTTGTTTTCTCCGCGAGCAGACATTTCAATGCCTTGTCTGTTCTATTCCTCCATGCTGGCTCTCATTTCCAATTTTTCCTTGATGTGATCCATCTTGCGATTCAATTCAAAAATCGCCCCTGACTGTGATTCCACAGCCCGGCCCTATCCTTTCTTTGTGACGAACAGCCATTGGGCTCTTTGAGTGGCTGCCATCGTCTTACGAATTTGACGATACACCAGAGCAATGCCCAGCCCAATCAGCAGGTGCCCCACGATCATGGTTCCAAATAGGCAGATGTCTTCCACGTCCTCAATGGAAAGGACTAAGAGGCACATGATTCTCCATTTATCCCAGGAATCTCTCACGTACCCCGCAGCAATGGTTCCATCAGGGCAGCCAGGATCCTTCAAACCTCTTTTCCTCGTCGGAAAGATTTTGTCAATGGAGTTGAGAGTCCAGCTGATTATTTCCATGTCTGAAGTTTAGATTTGAAGGACTTCAAAAAAGTGTAGACAACACAAGACAAAAGGGGCAAGCAGGGAGAAGAATGCAACGGAAAAAATATACAAAATAACTGTGTCCACACTTTCGATGTTAAAGGTCTAAAAAATTATTCGGAACTGTCCGACGGGCCGGATTGAATACCTTATGGCCCGCGGGCCATAATTTGCCCAGGTCTACTCTAAATCCCTACATTATTTAACCAAAAATACCCTACAAAAGCAATGCAATTTGGAGCGCTCCCCCATTTGTTACTTTGACGTGTGAAATATTTTGAAGTGAAATGGATGTCTTCATGCCACACATCCGATGTGCCCGCACTCCTGCACGGCCACGGCTCAGCTCGTACAAGATGAGTTTAGCGACGGCGTCGCTCGTCGTCATGCATCATCCTGCCGCTGCCATCGCTCTTAACGGCGGCCGGCTCACCGCCGGCACACGTGCGCGCGTGCAGCCGTGAAACGCTGCCCTTCTGACGCTAACCTCGGCTGCATGTTTTGGGTTTTGTTCTCATCTCCAGGTGCCTCACACACACTTTAGCTGGTGTGTGTGTTCTGTGGACAGATTCTGCCTACGCGTGTGCACTCGAGTTGTTGACAAGCAGGGCACACAGTGATGGATTTCATTCATTTTTTGCAACTTTGCATACATTTTTATTTATCGGCGCCTAAGAAGAAAGGGGGGAAACATTCACGGGCTTGACATGTGCTTTTGTCGTACATTTAAAATGGGGATTAATACATTTGTTCCAGACTATATTTCACAATTCAATTAATGAACGATTTGAAACAGTTCAACATTTTAATGAGTATTCAATGCACATTCATTATGTTTTTGCACAAATCTCCATTACAGAAGACATAGAGCTTAAATACAATGATTTGCAAATCCTTTTCTAACTTATATTCAATTGAATAGACTGCAAAGACAAGATATGTAATGTTCCACCTGAGAAACTTCATTATTTTTTGCAAATTATCATTAACTTTGAATATAATGGCAGCAACACATTGCAAAAAAATGATCACAAAGGGCATTTTTACCACTGTGTTACATGGCATTTCATTTTAACAACATTCAGTAAACGTTTGGGAACTGAGGATAAATAAATTCCTTCCCGTTCTTGCTTGATGTACATCTTAAGTTGTTCAACAGTCCTGGGTCTTTTCAATTAGACACAGATCTGGACTACAGGCAGGCCAGTCTAGTACCCGCACTCTTTTACAATAAAGTCTCGCTGTTGTCTCAGCATTTTCTTGCTGAAATAAGCCAGGGCGTCCATGATAACGGATAACATATGTTGCTCCAAAACCTGTATGTACCTTTCAGCATTAATATTGCCTTTACAGATGTGCCGGTATAGCACGGTTGGTAGAGCGGCCGTGCCAGCAACTTGAGGGTTGCAGGTTCGATCCCCACTTCCGCCATCCTAGTCACTGCCGTTGTGTCCTTGGGCAAGACACTTTACCCACCTGCTCCCAGTGCCAGCCACACTGGTTTAAAATGTAACTTAGATATTGGGTTTCACTATCTAAAGCACTTTGAGTTACTAGAGAAAAAAAGCGCTATATAAATATAGTTCACATGTGTAAGTTAC
Organism: Nerophis ophidion; assembly: GCF_033978795.1. Classification (NCBI taxonomy): domain Eukaryota; kingdom Metazoa; phylum Chordata; class Actinopteri; order Syngnathiformes; family Syngnathidae; genus Nerophis; species Nerophis ophidion. The sequence continues at coordinate 2,349 of NW_026907276.1, read as the reverse complement.
CCATGCCTTGGGCACTAATACACCCCCATACCATCACAGATAAATAAATAAATAAATGATAAATGGGTTGTACTTGTATAGCGCTTTTCTACCTTCAAGGTACTCAAAGCGCTTTGACACTACTTCCACATTCACCCATTCACACACACATTCACACACTGATGGAGGGAGCTGCCATGCAAGGCGCCAACCAGCACCCATCAGGAGCAACGGAGAAGTGTCTTGCTCAGGACACAACGGACGTGACGAGGTTGGTACTAGGTGGGAATTGAACCAGGGACGCTCGGGTTGCGCACGGCCACTCTCCCCACTGCGCCACGCCACTGGCTTTTGAACTTTGTGCCTTGTACAGTCCTGATGGTTCTTTTCCTTATGGTTCCGAAAGACACACCGTCCACAGTTTCCAAAAACTATTTGAAATGAGGACTTGTCAGACCACATAACACTTTTCCACTTTGCATCAGTCCATCTCAGATGACCTCGGGCCCAGCGAAGCAAGCAGGGTTTCTGGGTGTTGTTGATAAATGTCTTTTGCTTTGAATAGTAGAGTTTTAACTTGCACTTACAATTGTAGTGACAAACTGCAGTTACTGAATGTGGTTTTCTGAAGTGTTTCTGAGCCTACGGGGTGATATCCTTTACACACTGATGTCACTTTTTGATGCACTACTGCCTGAGAGATTGAGGGTCACGGGTTTAGCTATGTACGTGCAGTGATTTCTCCAGATTCTCTGAACCTTTTGATGATATTACGAACCCTAGATGGTAAAATCCCTAAATTCCTTGCAATATCTGGTTGACAAATGTTGTTGTTAAACTGTTCGACAAATTTCTCACGCATTTGTTCACAAAGTGGTGACCCTCGACCCATCCTTGTTAGTGAACGACTGAGCATTTCATGGAAGCTGCTTTTACACCCAATCATGGCACCCACCTGTTCCCAATTAGCCCGTTCACCTGTGGGATGCTCCAAATAAGTGTTTGATGAGCATTCTTCAAGTTTCTCAGTCATTTTTGTCACTTGTGCCAGCTTTTTTGAAACATGTTGCAGGCATCAATCTCCAAATGAGCTAAGATTTGCAAAGAATAACAATGTTTTCCAGTTTGAACGTTAAATATCTTTTCTTTGCAGTCTATTCAATTGAATACAAGTTGAATCAGATTTGCAAATCATTGTATTCTGTTTTTATTTGCCATTTACACAACATGCCAACTTCAGGTTTGTTTTCATGTTTATGCAAAATATAATAAGCGCTGGCAATGTAATTGATCACGTCTGAAGCAGTTTAGCGTTTATATTTAGTCCGTTTAGAAAGTACGTGCAAACTGCCACACTTAAGCACTAATGGCGTAACTGTGACATATTTTCACTTTATAAGTATTAGACATATATATTCAGCAATATAATTTTATAATTTTATAACTGCTTGATGGGAAAAGTTGCAGGTTGAATCAATGAGGTTTTATTTCATACATTGCAAAAATTCTTGCAATAAGCATTTTCTTGCATCCAGGCGCACCGTCACAACAAGCAACCTAAAAATAGAATCTGTTGTCTAAGATCACACTTATATATCACCCAGAAAAGGTGATTTAATTAATTTATTTATTTGCTGTATTTTACACCACATAACAAAACGGCACTGGTTGGACAGTTGGAGCATGTGATGTTATTAGTGTATCCATGGTAAAAGTCTATAGTACGCACAAAATCGCAATTTAAAATAGGGCGGTTTGCAACACTCTTACACTTCTTATCTATTCCACACACGGTCTTAGTAGATCAACCACAACTCGCCCACTAACAGTATCCAGTACATAATTTTATAATTTGCAAATTCTATTTAGCACTGACTGGGGATCTCGGTACATCGGGCCCATAATGTAACAAGATAAGCCGATTTATGTCAGAAATATGAAGCATAAGTCAAAATGAATACAGTAAATAGACTTTATTTGGTCAGAATCACCCAAAAATTTGAGAACATAGTTAATTTTGGTATATTAAGATTGTTACTTGTGGAGGGGGCGTGGCATGCAGGCCTGCCGCGGAGCGAGGTGTGGAAGGACCGTCCTCGAAGCACAACTTAAAGGTGATTGGATTACCCAGCTGGGAATGATCATCCTATCACCTGCCATGCTTATTAGCAGCAGCCGGGCGAGACATGGGAGTTGGAGTTTGAGCCGGACGAGCCGTAATGGGCCGACAATCCATCTAGCGGTGTGGCTTCAACGTCGTACTAAAACATTTTGACAGATGTTTGTGTTCCCTGTGTAATGTTTTTTATTTTCAATGGAACTGTTAGAATAATTATACATAAGTTATCACACAACTCTTATGCTTATAGG
>NW_026907275.1:35000-45000 GCF_033978795.1 Nerophis ophidion | reverse complement strand
TTATGTTTGTCCACCCAGGGTGTCCGTGTCCCCTGGTGTGTCCGTCATAGCGCCCCCTAGGCGGGCACGCCGTAGGGCCGAGCCCCTGTCGCTCCGGCCCTGGGAAAAGCCCCGAGAGGCTGGGTCGAATCAGGTCTTTCAATTTTTTATGTTTGTCCACCCAGGGTGTCCGTGTCCCCTGGTGTGTCCGTCATAGCGCCCCCTAGGCGGGCACGCCGTAGGGCCGAGCCCCTGTCGCTCCGGCCCTGGGAAAAGCCCCGAGAGGCTGGGTCGAATCAGGTCTTTCCATTTTTTATGTTTGTCCACCCAGGGTGTCCGTGTCCCCTGGTGTGTCCGTCATAGCGCCCCCTAGGCGGGCACGCCGTAGGACCGAGCCCCTGTCGCTCCGGCCCTGGGAAAAGCCCCGAGAGGCTGGGTCGAATCAGGTCTTTCAATTTTTTATGTTTGTCCACCCAGGGTGTCCGTGTCCCCTGGTGTGTCCGTCATAGCGCCCCCTAGGCGGGCACGCCGTAGGACCGAGCCCCTGTCGCTCCGGCCCTGGGAAAAGCCCCGAGAGGCTGGGTCGAATCAGGTCTTTCAATTTTTATGTTTGTCCATCCATGGTTTAAATGTCCCGAAATGTGTCCGGGATAGCGCCCCCTGGCCGGGCGCGCACTCAGGACCGAGCCCCTGTCGCTCGAGTCCTGGAAGTCCTTAAGAAAGAGGCTGGTCTGAAATCAGGTCGAAAAAATTTTTATGTTTGTCCATCCATGGTTTAAATGTCCCGAAATGTGTCCGGGATAGCGCCCCCTGGCCGGGCGCGCACTCAGGACCGAGCCCCTGTCGCTCGAGTCCTGGAAGTCCTTAAGAAAGAGGCTGGTCTGAAATCAGGTCGAAAAAATTTTTATGTTTGTTCTTCCAGGGTGTCCATGTCCCTAAATGTGTCCGAGATAGCGCCCCCTAGGCGGCCACGCATGTCCGCGTGAGCCCCTGTCCTCAGAGCCTGGAAGAACCATTCGAAAAAAGAACCATCGAAAAGAGGGGGAAAATCCAACTTTTGAGTCCCAAAATAGCTCACTTTGACTCGGACACATTTCCTGCCAATTCGGCCTGTCTAAGCCTGGCGCACCTACTAACGTGATGGGGGTGTTTTGGTAGACCTGGTAAAAACAGGGAAAATCGAAAGAGGCTTAAAGTAGGCTAGAACTCAAGCCTCTCTCGTTGTTGGACTTAGAAAAAATCCGGCTCGAAAAATAAATCCCATTGAAATGCATTGGGCTTGGCGCTGGGATTTTTTTCTAAGTATGTGAACGAAAGAGGCTAAGGAGGCTGGAAGTTAGGCCTCTCTCGTTGTTGGACTTAGAAAAAATCCACTTTTTTTGGCTGGGATTTTTTCTAAGTGTCACATGGAAGAGGCTAAACAGGCTGGAGGCCAGGCCTCTCTCGTTGTTGGACTTAGAAAAAATCCCAAAAGTGGACACTCTGACAAAATCACGCATGTTGACACTTAGGCAAAAAATCCAACTTTTGCTCCACGGAAGAAAGAGGCTAAGGAGGCTGGAAGTTAGGCCTCTCTCGTTGTTGGACTTAGAAAAAATCCACTTTTTTTGCACGGGATTTTTTCTAAGTGTCTCATGGAAGAGGCTAGACAGGCTGGAGGCCAGGCCTCTCTCGTTGTTGGACTTTGAAAAAATCCCAAAAGTGGACACTCTGACAAAATCACGCATGTTGACACTTTGGCAAAAAATCCAACTTTTTTGGACTTGGCCCGGCTTTTCTTCCATTTGTCCCCCACTTGGGCTGGTTCACTCCTGGGTATCTTTTGGTCATTCCCGGGGGCCCCGGAGCTCGCGCAGCTCGCTGCGGGACTTCTGGAACTCCATCCTGGGTAGGATTTTTAAACAATTTCGGACCTTTTTCCAACTTTTTCTCAAATTGTCCCCCACTTTCGCTGGTTCACTCCTGGGTATCTTTTGGTCATTCCCGGGGGTCCCGGAGCTCGCGCAGCTCGCTGCGGGACTTCTGGAACTCCATCCTGGGTAGGATTTTTAAACAATTTCGGACCTTTTTCCAACTTTTTCTCAAATTGTCCCCCACTTTCGCTGGTTCACTCCTGGGTATCTTTTGGTCATTCCCGGGGGTCCCGGAGCTCGCGCAGCTCGCTGCGGGACTTCTGGAACTCCATCCTGGGTAGGATTTTTAAACAATTTCGGACCTTTTTCCAACTTTTTCTCAAATTGTCCCCCACTTTTGATGGTTCACTTCTGGGTGCCTTTTGGTCATTCCCGGTGTTCCTGCGGCTCGCGCAGCTCGCTGCGGGGCTTCTGGAACTCCATCCTGGGTAGGATTTTTAATCAATTTCGGACCTTTTTCCAACTTTTTCTCAAATTGTCCCCCACTTTTGATGGTTCACTTCTGGGTGCCTTTTGGTCATTCCCGGTGTTCCTGCGGCTCGCGCAGCTCGCTGCGGGGCTTCTGGAACTCCATCCTGGGTAGGATTTTTAATCAATTTCGGACCTTTTTCCAACTTTTTCTCAAATTGTCCCCCACTTTTGATGGTTCACTTCTGGGTGCCTTTTGGTCATTCCCGGTGTTCCTGCGGCTCGTGCAGCTCGCTGCGGGACTTGTGGAACTCCATCCTGGGTAGGATTTTTAATCAATTTCGGACCTTTTTCCAACTTTTTCTCAAATTGTCCCCCACTTTTGATGGTTCACTTCTGGGTGCCTTTTGGTCATTCCCGGTGTTCCTGCGGCTCGCGCAGCTCGCTGCGGGGCTTCTGGAACTCCATCCTGGGTAGGATTTTTAATCAATTTCGGACCTTTTTCCAACTTTTTCTCAAATTGTCCCCCACTTTTGATGGTTCACTTCTGGGTGCCTTTTGGTCATTCCCGGTGTTCCTGCGGCTCGTGCAGCTCGCTGCGGGGCTTCTGGAACTCCATCCTGGGTAGGATTTTTAATCAATTTCGGACCTTTTTCCAACTTTTTCTCAAATTGTCCCCCACTTTTGATGGTTCACTTCTGGGTGCCTTTTGGTCATTCCCGGTGTTCCTGCGGCTCGCGCAGCTCGCTGCGGGGCTTCTGGAACTCCATCCTGGGTAGGATTTTTAATCAATTTCGGACCTTTTTCCAACTTTTTCTCAAATTGTCCCCCACTTTTGATGGTTCACTTCTGGGTGCCTTTTGGTCATTCCCGGTGTTCCTGCGGCTCGTGCAGCTCGCTGCGGGGCTTCTGGAACTCCATCCTGGGTAGGATTTTTAATCAATTTCGGACCTTTTTCCAACTTTTTCTCAAATTGTCCCCCACTTTTGATGGTTCACTTCTGGGTGCCTTTTGGTCATTCCCGGTGTTCCTGCGGCTCGCGCAGCTCGCTGCGGGGCTTCTGGAACTCCATCCTGGGTAGGATTTTTAATCAATTTCGGACCTTTTTCCAACTTTTTCTCAAATTGTCCCCCACTTTTGATGGTTCACTTCTGGGTGCCTTTTGGTCATTCCCGGTGTTCCTGCGGCTCGTGCAGCTCGCTGCGGGACTCGTGGAACTCCATCCTGGGTAGGATTTTTAAACAATTTGGTACTTTTTCCTCCTTTTCCTCCATTTTTCCCCCACTTTCGCTGGTTCACTTCTGGGTGCCTTTTGGTCATTCCCGGTGTTCCTGCGGCTCGTGCAGCTCGCTGCGGGACTCGTGGAACTCCATCCTGGGTAGGATTTTTAAACAATTTGGTACTTTTTCCTCCTTTTCCTCCATTTTTCCCCCACTTTCGCTGGTTCACTTCTGGGTGCCTTTTGGTCATTCCCGGTGTTCCTGCGGCTCGTGCAGCTCGCTGCGGGACTTGTGGAACTCCATCCTGGGTAGGATTTTTAAACAATTTGGTACTTTTTCCTCCTTTTCCTCCATTTTTCCCCCACTTTCGCTGGTTCACTTCTGGGTGCCTTTTGGTCATTCCCGGTGTTCCTGCGGCTCGTGCAGCTCGCTGCGGGACTTGTGGAACTCCATCCTGGGTAGGATTTTTAAACAATTTGGTACTTTTTCCTCCTTTTCCTCCATTTTTCCCCCACTTTCGCTGGTTCACTTCTGGGTGCCTTTTGGTCATTCCCGGTGTTCCTGCGGCTCGTGCAGCTCGCTGCGGGACTTGTGGAACTCTACCCTGGGTGGGATCATATGATTTTCAACCCATTTTGGACCTTTTTCCCGACTTTCCCTCCATTTCCCTCCCACTTTCGATGGTCCACTCCTGGGTGTCTTTTGGTCATTCCCGGGACCCGGGAAGCCTCGGGCCTGCGGCGGGACTTGTGGATCTCCATGCTGGGCATGATTTTATGAGTTTTCTGGACTTTCTCTTCCCCGGGACCCGGGAGGCAGGCGGCTGGACGTTATGCCCCCTAAAATCCCTCCCTTTGCTCGTAAGGCCAATTTTCCTCCGGATTTACTCTCTATAGACCCCAAGGAAAAAAATACCCGACCGGCGTCCATTTTTGACATCGGTCTCCAATCTAGGGCACGCGGGCCGAAAGCGGTACGCCGGTTCCGAAATCCGGCCCCCGCATTTTTTGGGTATTTTTTGAAAAAAATGGCATTTTTGGGACCGGGGGGACTTGCTGGACTCAGTCCCGGGTGCGGATTTTGAAAACTTTGAGGACTTTTGGATTTTCCCCCAGCTTTTCTCCCCCACTTGCAGTTTGACTTTGCGGGGTGCGTTACGGCTGTGCCGGGCGTCCCTGGACTCGGGTGGCCAGCTGCGGGGCTGGTGGGGGACTGATTTTTGAACACTTTGAGGACTTTTGGCTACTATGCCAGCTTTTCTCCCCCACTTGCAGTGTGACTTTGCGGGCCTTGTTACGGAGGTGCCGGGCTTCCCTGGACTCGGGTGGCCAGCTGCGGGACTTGTGGGACTGATTTTGGAACACTTTGAGGACATTTAACTTCTTTCCCAGCTTTTTTCCCCTCCACTTCCAGTTTGACTTTGCGGGGTGCGTTATGGACGTGCTGGGCATCCCGGAACTCGGGCGGCCGGCTGCGGGACATTTTGCCCTCCTCCAAACCCCAGCCCTCTTTGTTTATCATGCCTATTTTCTGCTGGACACACACCCTCTCTTTTGAGCTGCCTCTTTTTTTAAATTTGGATATGATTTATTGATGAATGGATTTGTTTTCCCCTTTTTAAATGATGGTTGATGTCTATCTTTTTAATACTTGCTTCTGGCTGCAGCCGAGACTTACAGTGTGATGCATCCAACCCCAACCCTGGTTTTTGTTTCCCTTAAAAACTTGGGGAAATGGACAGCTTTTTGGGGGGGCACTTCCAGCAAATGGAGGGACCTATTTGGAATTCCCCACCCGGGTGGAGATCCACGGCGAGCCGGCCTTCCTAAAGGGACAGCAACATGGACACTCTGCCATCATTGCAGCTTCTTTTTTTTTTTGGGGCACTCTGTCATATTTCCAGCTTTTTTTCGTGCTGACTTCCAGCAAATAGAGGGACCTGTTTTGAATTCCCTACCCGGGTGTAGATCCACGGCAAGCCGGCCTTCTTAAAGGGACAGGCACCCCCCTGTCCCTTGACACCTGCTTCCCTCCTCGGCGTCACCGAAATCCCACAAAATGACTGAAAATAGGACCCCAAATGACATCACTCGGTCCGGTTCTTTGGGTCTCACTCGGGGGCTTCTTTGACTCTGGAAGGCATGGTGAACCAAAAGTAGACACTTGGAAAAAATCCCCACTTTACAAGTTGACACTTTGAAAAAAAATCCCGACTATATAAGTTGACACTTGGAAAAAATCCCCACTTTATAAGTTGACACTTGGAAAAAATCCCGACTTTATAAGTTGACACTTAGAAAAAATCCCCACTTTATAAGTTGACACTTAGAAAAAATCCCGACTTTATAAGTTGACACTTAGAAAAAATCCCCACTTTATTTTGGAAAGGTTGGTACACCAAAAGTGGACACTTAGAAAAAATCCCCACTTTATTTTGGAAAGGTTGGTACACCAAAAGTGGACACTTAGAAAAAATCCCGACTTTGACTTTCGCAGGTCTATTACACTAAAAGTTGACACTCTGTCATATTTCCAGCTTTTTTTTGTGCTGACTTCCAGCAGATAGAGGGACCTATTTTGAATTCCCTACCCTGGTGCAGAACCACGGCAAGCCGGCCTTCCTAAAGGCACAGGCACATGGACACTCTGCCATAAGTGCAGCTTTTTCTTCTAAGGGTGCAGCGGCGGCGGAAGTCCACCGGAGGGCTCCAAATCCCCGCTTTCCTTTTTAGGCTTAAAGTGGCTTTTCCCTCCTTAAAAACTTGGGGAAATGGACAGCTTTTTGGGGGGGCACTTCCAGCAAATAGAGGGACCTATTTGGAATTCCCCACCCGGGTGGAGATCCACGGCAAGCCGGCCTTCTTAAAGGGACAGGCACATGGACACTCTGCCATCATTGCAGCTTCTTCTTTTTTTTTTCCCCCTGTCATATTTCCAGCTTTTTCGTGCTGACTTCCAGCAAATAGAGGGACCTGTTTTGAATTCCCTACCCGGGTGTAGATCCACGGCAAGCCGGCCTTCTTAAAGGGACAGGCACCCCCCTGTCCCTTGACACCTGCTTCCCTCCTCGGCGTCACCGAAATCCCACAAAATGACTGAAAATAGGACCCCAAATGACATCACTCGGTCCGGTTTTTTGGGTCTCACTCGGGGGCTTCTTTGACTCTGGAAGGCATGGTGAACCAAAAGTGGACACTTGGAAAAAAAATCCCCACTTTACAGGTTGACACTTGGAAAAGAATCCCCACTTTATAAATTGACACTTGGAAAAAATCCCGACTATATAAGTTGACACTTAGAAAAAATCCCGACTATATAAGTTGACACTTAGAAAAAATCCCCACTTTATTTTGGAAGTGTTGGTACACCAAAAGTTGACACTTAGAAAAAATCCCGACTTTATTTTGGAAGGGTTGGTACACCAAAAGTTGACACTTAGAAAAAATCCCGACTTTATTTTGGAAGGGTTGGTACACCAAAAGTTGACACTTAGAAAAAATCCCAACTTTTACACTTAGAAAAAATCCAGCTTTTTGTTGCTGACTTCCATCAAATAGAGGGACTTTTTCCATGTTTCTTAACCGGGTGTCGATCCAAGGCAGGTGGGCCTTCTGGAAGCGACACCCTCCTTGACACTTAGAAAAAATCCAGCTTTTTGTTGCTGACTTCCATCAAATAGAGGGACTTTTTCCATGTTTCTTAACCGGGTGTCGATCCAAGGCAGGTGGGCCTTCTGGAAGCGACACCCTCCTTGACACTTAGAAAAAATCCAGCTTTTTGTTGCTGACTTCCATCAAATAGAGGGACTTTTTCCATGTTTCTTAACCGGGTGTCGATCCAAGGCAGGTGGGCCTTCTGGAAGCGACACCCTCCTTGACACTTAGAAAAAATCCAGCTTTTTGTTGCTGACTTCCATCAAATAGAGGGACTTTTTCCATGTTTCTTAACCGGGTGTCGATCCAAGGCAGGTGGGCCTTCTGGAAGCGACACCCTCCTTGACACTTAGAAAAAATCCAGCTTTTTGTTGCTGACTTCCATCAAATAGAGGGACTTTTTCCATGTTTCTTAACCGGGTGTCGATCCAAGGCAGGTGGGCCTTCTGGAAGCGACCCTCTCCTTCACACTCTGTCATATTTTCAGCTTTTTTGTGCTGACTTCCATTCAATAGAGGGACTTTTTCCATGTTTCTTAACCGGGTGTCGATCCAAGGCAGGTGGGCCTTCTGGAAGCGACACCCTCCTTCACACTTAGAAAAAATCCAGCTTTTTGTTGCTGACTTCCATTAAGTAGAGGGACTTTTTTCTTTTTTCTTAACCGGGTGGTGATCCAAGGCGGGTGGGCCTTCTGGAAGCGACACCCTCCTTGACACTTAGAAAAAATCCAGCTTTTTGTTGCTGACTTCCATCAAATAGAGGGACTTTTTCCATGTTTCTTAACCGGGTGTCGATCCAAGGCAGGTGGGCCTTCTGGAAGCGACACCCTCCTTCACACTTAGAAAAAATCCAGCTTTTTGTTGCTGACTTCCATTAAGTAGAGGGACTTTTTTCTTTTTTCTTAACCGGGTGGTGATCCAAGGCGGGTGGGCCTTCTGGAAGCGACACCCTCCTTGACACTTAGAAAAAATCCAGCTTTTTGTTGCTGACTTCCATCAAATAGAGGGACTTTTTCCATGTTTCTTAACCGGGTGTCGATCCAAGGCAGGTGGGCCTTCTGGAAGCGACACCCTCCTTCACACTTAGAAAAAATCCAGCTTTTTGTTGCTGACTTCCATTAAGTAGAGGGACTTTTTTCTTTTTTCTTAACCGGGTGGTGATCCAAGGCGGGTGGGCCTTCTGGAAGCGACACCCTCCTTGACACTTAGAAAAAATCCAGCTTTTTGTTGCTGACTTCCATCAAATAGAGGGACTTTTTCCATGTTTCTTAACCGGGTGTCGATCCAAGGCAGGTGGGCCTTCTGGAAGCGACACCCTCCTTGACACTTAGAAAAAATCCAGCTTTTTGTTGCTGACTTCCATCAAATAGAGGGACCTATTTGGAATTCCCCACCCGGGTGGAGATCCACGGCAAGCCGGCTTTCCTAAAAGGACAGGCACATGGACACTATTCGCAGCTTCTTTTTTTTTTTTTGGCACTGACTTCCAGCTAAGGGTGCAGCGGCGGCGGAAGTCCACCGGAGGGCTCCAAATCCCCGCTTTCCTTTTTAGGCTTAAAGTTGCCTTTCCCTCTTTAGAGCCTTGGGCAAATGTACAGCTATATTTTGTGCTGACTTCCAGCAAATAGAGGGACCTGTTTTGAATTCCCTACCCGGGTGTAGATCCACGGCAAGCCGGCCTTCTTAAAGGGACAGGCACCCCCCTCCCGGAACACCTGCTTCGCTCCTCGGCGTCACCGAAATCCCACAAAATGACTCAAAATAGGGCCCCAAATGACATCACTCGGCCCGGTTGTTTAGGTCTCACTCTGGGGCTTCTATGACCCTGGAGGGCATGGTACAGCAAAAGTGGACACTTAGAAAAAATCCCGACTTTTAAAAGTTGACACTTAGAAAAAATCCCGACTTTTAAAAGTTGACACTTAGAAAAAATCCCGACTTTATTTTGGAAGGGTTGGTACGCGAAAAGTTGACACTTAGAAAAAATCCCGACTTTGTTTTGGAAGTGTTGGTACTCCAAAAGTTGACACTTAGAAAAAATCCCGACTTTGTTTTGGAAGGGTTGGTACTCCAAAAGTTGACACTTAGAAAAAATCCCGACTTTGTTTTGGAAGGGTTGGTACTCCAAAAGTTGACACTTAGAAAAAATCCCGACTTTGACACTTAGAAAAATTCCAGCTTTTTTTCCCTCTGACTTCCATCAAATAGAGGGACTTTTTTCATGTTTCTTAGCCGGGTGTCGATCCAAGGCGGGCGGGCCTTCTGGAAGCGACACCCTCCTTGACACTTTGTCATATTTTCAGCTTTTTTGTGCTGACTTCCATTCAATAGAGGGACTTTTTTCATGTTTCTTAACCGGAATGTGATCCAAGGCGGGTGGGCCTTCTGGAATGGACACCCGCCTGGACACTTAGGGTTAGGGTTAGGGTTAGGGTTGGGATTAGGGTTAGGGTTAGCGGGGCGTTCTTGAAGGGACTCCCTCCGGAACACCTTGTCATATTTCCAGCTTTTTTCCTCTGACTTCCATCAAATAGAGGGACTACTTTTGACTTATCGACCCGGCTGGTGATCCAAGGCCGGGGGGCCTCCTGGAAGGGACCCCCGCCTGGACACCTAGGGTTAGGGTTAGGGTTAGGGTTGGGATTAGGGTTAGGGTTAGGGTTAGGGTTAGCCAGCTTTTTGTTGCTGACGGCGGGTGGGCCTTCTGGAAGCGACACCCTCCTAGATACTCTGTCATATTTGCAGCTTTTTGTTGCTGACTTCCATTAAATAGAGGGACTTTTTTCATTTTTCTTAACCGAGTGGTGATCCAAGGCGGGTGGGCCTTC
>NW_026907275.1:15000-25000 GCF_033978795.1 Nerophis ophidion | reverse complement strand
CCTAGGCGGGCACGCCGTAGGGCCGAGCCCCTGTCGCTCCGGCCCTGGGAAAAGCCCCGAGAGGCTGGGTCGAATCAGGTCTTTCAATTTTTTATGTTTGTCCACCCAGGGTGTCCGTGTCCCCTGGTGTGTCCGTCATAGCGCCCCCTAGGCGGGCACGCCGTAGGGCCGAGCCCCTGTCGCTCCGGCCCTGGGAAAAGCCCCGAGAGGCTGGGTCGAATCAGGTCTTTCCATTTTTTATGTTTGTCCACCCAGGGTGTCCGTGTCCCCTGGTGTGTCCGTCATAGCGCCCCCTAGGCGGGCACGCCGTAGGACCGAGCCCCTGTCGCTCCGGCCCTGGGAAAAGCCCCGAGAGGCTGGGTCGAATCAGGTCTTTCAATTTTTTATGTTTGTCCACCCAGGGTGTCCGTGTCCCCTGGTGTGTCCGTCATAGCGCCCCCTAGGCGGGCACGCCGTAGGACCGAGCCCCTGTCGCTCCGGCCCTGGGAAAAGCCCCGAGAGGCTGGGTCGAATCAGGTCTTTCAATTTTTATGTTTGTCCATCCATGGTTTAAATGTCCCGAAATGTGTCCGGGATAGCGCCCCCTGGCCGGGCGCGCACTCAGGACCGAGCCCCTGTCGCTCGAGTCCTGGAAGTCCTTAAGAAAGAGGCTGGTCTGAAATCAGGTCGAAAAAATTTTTATGTTTGTCCATCCATGGTTTAAATGTCCCGAAATGTGTCCGGGATAGCGCCCCCTGGCCGGGCGCGCACTCAGGACCGAGCCCCTGTCGCTCGAGTCCTGGAAGTCCTTAAGAAAGAGGCTGGTCTGAAATCAGGTCGAAAAAATTTTTATGTTTGTTCTTCCAGGGTGTCCATGTCCCTAAATGTGTCCGAGATAGCGCCCCCTAGGCGGCCACGCATGTCCGCGTGAGCCCCTGTCCTCAGAGCCTGGAAGAACCATTCGAAAAAAGAACCATCGAAAAGAGGGGGAAAATCCAACTTTTGAGTCCCAAAATAGCTCACTTTGACTCGGACACATTTCCTGCCAATTCGGCCTGTCTAAGCCTGGCGCACCTACTAACGTGATGGGGGTGTTTTGGTAGACCTGGTAAAAACAGGGAAAATCGAAAGAGGCTTAAAGTAGGCTAGAACTCAAGCCTCTCTCGTTGTTGGACTTAGAAAAAATCCGGCTCGAAAAATAAATCCCATTGAAATGCATTGGGCTTGGCGCTGGGATTTTTTTCTAAGTATGTGAACGAAAGAGGCTAAGGAGGCTGGAAGTTAGGCCTCTCTCGTTGTTGGACTTAGAAAAAATCCACTTTTTTTGGCTGGGATTTTTTCTAAGTGTCACATGGAAGAGGCTAAACAGGCTGGAGGCCAGGCCTCTCTCGTTGTTGGACTTAGAAAAAATCCCAAAAGTGGACACTCTGACAAAATCACGCATGTTGACACTTAGGCAAAAAATCCAACTTTTGCTCCACGGAAGAAAGAGGCTAAGGAGGCTGGAAGTTAGGCCTCTCTCGTTGTTGGACTTAGAAAAAATCCACTTTTTTTGCACGGGATTTTTTCTAAGTGTCTCATGGAAGAGGCTAGACAGGCTGGAGGCCAGGCCTCTCTCGTTGTTGGACTTTGAAAAAATCCCAAAAGTGGACACTCTGACAAAATCACGCATGTTGACACTTTGGCAAAAAATCCAACTTTTTTGGACTTGGCCCGGCTTTTCTTCCATTTGTCCCCCACTTGGGCTGGTTCACTCCTGGGTATCTTTTGGTCATTCCCGGGGGCCCCGGAGCTCGCGCAGCTCGCTGCGGGACTTCTGGAACTCCATCCTGGGTAGGATTTTTAAACAATTTCGGACCTTTTTCCAACTTTTTCTCAAATTGTCCCCCACTTTCGCTGGTTCACTCCTGGGTATCTTTTGGTCATTCCCGGGGGTCCCGGAGCTCGCGCAGCTCGCTGCGGGACTTCTGGAACTCCATCCTGGGTAGGATTTTTAAACAATTTCGGACCTTTTTCCAACTTTTTCTCAAATTGTCCCCCACTTTCGCTGGTTCACTCCTGGGTATCTTTTGGTCATTCCCGGGGGTCCCGGAGCTCGCGCAGCTCGCTGCGGGACTTCTGGAACTCCATCCTGGGTAGGATTTTTAAACAATTTCGGACCTTTTTCCAACTTTTTCTCAAATTGTCCCCCACTTTTGATGGTTCACTTCTGGGTGCCTTTTGGTCATTCCCGGTGTTCCTGCGGCTCGCGCAGCTCGCTGCGGGGCTTCTGGAACTCCATCCTGGGTAGGATTTTTAATCAATTTCGGACCTTTTTCCAACTTTTTCTCAAATTGTCCCCCACTTTTGATGGTTCACTTCTGGGTGCCTTTTGGTCATTCCCGGTGTTCCTGCGGCTCGCGCAGCTCGCTGCGGGGCTTCTGGAACTCCATCCTGGGTAGGATTTTTAATCAATTTCGGACCTTTTTCCAACTTTTTCTCAAATTGTCCCCCACTTTTGATGGTTCACTTCTGGGTGCCTTTCGGTCATTCCCGGTGTTCCCGCGGCTCGGGCAGCTCGCTGCGGGACTTCTGGAACTCCATCCTGGGTAGGATTTTTAATCAATTTCGGACCTTTTTCCAACTTTTTCTCAAATTGTCCCCCACTTTCGCTGGTTCACTTCTGGGTGCCTTTTGGTCATTCCCGGTGTTCCCGCGGCTCGTGCAGCTCGCTGCGGGGCTTCTGGAACTCCATCCTGGGTAGGATTTTTAAACAATTTCGGACCTTTTTCCAACTTTTTCTCAAATTGTCCCCCACTTTCGATGGTTCACTTCTGGGTGCCTTTTGTTGATTCCCGGTGTTCCCGCGGCTCGTGCAGCTCGCTGCGGGACTTGTGGAACTCCATCCTGGGTAGGATTTTTAAACAATTTGGTACTTTTTCCTCCTTTTCCTCCATTTTTCCCCCACTTTCGCTGGTTCACTTCTGGGTGCCTTTTGGTCATTCCCGATGTTCCTGCGGCTCGTGCAGCTCGCTGCGGGGCTTCTGGAACTCCATCCTGGGTAGGATTTTTAAACAATTTCGGACCTTTTTCCAACTTTTTCTCAAATTGTCCCCCACTTTCGCTGGTTCACTCCTGGGTATCTTTTGGTCATTCCCGGTGTTCCCGCGGCTCGGGCAGCTCGCTGCGGGGCTTCTGGAACTCCATCCTGGGTAGGATTTTTAAACAATTTCGGACCTTTTTCCAACTTTTTCTCAAATTGTCCCCCACTTTGGCTGGTTCACTCCTGGGTATCTTTTGGTCATTCCCGGTGTTCCCGCGGCTCGGGCAGCTCGCTGCGGGGCTTCTGGAACTCCATCCTGGGTAGGATTTTTAAACAATTTCGGACCTTTTTCCAACTTTTTCTCAAATTGTCCCCCACTTTCGCTGGTTCACTCCTGGGTATCTTTTGGTCATTCCCGGTGTTCCTGCGGCTCGTGCAGCTCTTTGCGGGACTTGTGGAACTCCATCCTGGGTAGGATTTTTAAACAATTTCGGACCTTTTTCCAACTTTTTCTCAAATTGTCCCCCACTTTCGCTGGTTCACTCCTGGGTATCTTTTGGTCATTCCCGGGGGTCCCGGAGCTCGCGCAGCTCGCTGCGGGGCTTCTGGAACTCCATCCTGGGTAGGATTTTTAAACAATTTGGCACTTTTTCCTCCTTTTCCTCCATTTTTCCCCCACTTTCGCTGGTTCACTTCTGGGTGCCTTTTGGTCATTCCCGGTGTTCCTGCGGCTCGTGCAGCTCGCTGCGGGACTTGTGGAACTCCATCCTGGGTAGGATTTTTAAACAATTTGGTACTTTCTCCTCCTTTTCCTCCATTTTTCCCCCACTTTCGCTGGTTCACTTCTGGGTGCCTTTTGGTCATTCCCGGTGTTCCCGCGGCTCGCGCAGCTCGCTGCGGGGCTTCTGGAACTCCATCCTGGGTAGGATTTTTAAACAATTTCGGACCTTTTTCCAACTTTTTCTCAAATTGTCCCCCACTTTTGATGGTTCACTTCTGGGTGCCTTTTGGTCATTCCCGGTGTTCCTGCGGCTCGCGCAGCTCGCTGCGGGGCTTCTGGAACTCCATCCTGGGTAGGATTTTTAATCAATTTCGGACCTTTTTCCAACTTTTTCTCAAATTGTCCCCCACTTTTGATGGTTCACTTCTGGGTGCCTTTTGGTCATTCCCGGTGTTCCTGCGGCTCGTGCAGCTCGCTGCGGGGCTTCTGGAACTCCATCCTGGGTAGGATTTTTAATCAATTTCGGACCTTTTTTCCAACTTTTTCTCAAATTGTCCCCCACTTTTGATGGTTCACTTCTGGGTGCCTTTTGGTCATTCCCGGTGTTCCTGCGGCTCGTGCAGCTCGCTGCGGGACTCGTGGAACTCCATCCTGGGTAGGATTTTTAAACAATTTGGTACTTTTTCCTCCTTTTCCTCCATTTTTCCCCCACTTTCGCTGGTTCACTTCTGGGTGCCTTTTGGTCATTCCCGGTGTTCCTGCGGCTCGTGCAGCTCGCTGCGGGACTCGTGGAACTCCATCCTGGGTAGGATTTTTAAACAATTTGGTACTTTTTCCTCCTTTTCCTCCATTTTTCCCCCACTTTCGCTGGTTCACTTCTGGGTGCCTTTTGGTCATTCCCGGTGTTCCTGCGGCTCGTGCAGCTCGCTGCAGGGCTTCTGGAACTCCATCCTGGGTAGGATTTTTAAACAATTTGGCACTTTTTCCTCCTTTTCCTCCATTTTTCCCCCACTTTCGCTGGTTCACTTCTGGGTGCCTTTTGGTCATTCCCGGTGTTCCTGCGGCTCGTGCAGCTCGCTGCGGGACTTGTGGAACTCCATCCTGGGTAGGATTTTTAAACAATTTGGTACTTTTTCCTCCTTTTCCTCCATTTTTCCCCCACTTTCGCTGGTTCACTTCTGGGTGCCTTTTGGTCATTCCCGGTGTTCCTGCGGCTCGTGCAGCTCGCTGCGGGACTTGTGGAACTCCATCCTGGGTAGGATTTTTAATCAATTTCGGACCTTTTTCCAACTTTTTCTCAAATTGTCCCCCACTTTTGATGGTTCACTTCTGGGTGCCTTTTGGTCATTCCCGGTGTTCCTGCGGCTCGCGCAGCTCGCTGCGGGGCTTCTGGAACTCCATCCTGGGTAGGATTTTTAATCAATTTCGGACCTTTTTCCAACTTTTTCTCAAATTGTCCCCCACTTTTGATGGTTCACTTCTGGGTGCCTTTTGGTCATTCCCGGTGTTCCTGCGGCTCGCGCAGCTCGCTGCGGGGCTTCTGGAACTCCATCCTGGGTAGGATTTTTAATCAATTTCGGACCTTTTTCCAACTTTTTCTCAAATTGTCCCCCACTTTTGATGGTTCACTTCTGGGTGCCTTTTGGTCATTCCCGGTGTTCCTGCGGCTCGTGCAGCTCGCTGCGGGGCTTCTGGAACTCCATCCTGGGTAGGATTTTTAATCAATTTCGGACCTTTTTTCCAACTTTTTCTCAAATTGTCCCCCACTTTTGATGGTTCACTTCTGGGTGCCTTTTGGTCATTCCCGGTGTTCCTGCGGCTCGTGCAGCTCGCTGCGGGACTCGTGGAACTCCATCCTGGGTAGGATTTTTAAACAATTTGGTACTTTTTCCTCCTTTTCCTCCATTTTTCCCCCACTTTCGCTGGTTCACTTCTGGGTGCCTTTTGGTCATTCCCGGTGTTCCTGCGGCTCGTGCAGCTCGCTGCGGGACTCGTGGAACTCCATCCTGGGTAGGATTTTTAAACAATTTGGTACTTTTTCCTCCTTTTCCTCCATTTTTCCCCCACTTTCGCTGGTTCACTTCTGGGTGCCTTTTGGTCATTCCCGGTGTTCCTGCGGCTCGTGCAGCTCGCTGCAGGGCTTCTGGAACTCCATCCTGGGTAGGATTTTTAAACAATTTGGCACTTTTTCCTCCTTTTCCTCCATTTTTCCCCCACTTTCGCTGGTTCACTTCTGGGTGCCTTTTGGTCATTCCCGGTGTTCCTGCGGCTCGTGCAGCTCGCTGCGGGACTTGTGGAACTCCATCCTGGGTAGGATTTTTAAACAATTTGGTACTTTTTCCTCCTTTTCCTCCATTTTTCCCCCACTTTCGCTGGTTCACTTCTGGGTGCCTTTTGGTCATTCCCGGTGTTCCTGCGGCTCGTGCAGCTCGCTGCGGGACTTGTGGAACTCCATCCTGGGTAGGATTTTTAAACAATTTGGTACTTTTTCCTCCTTTTCCTCCATTTTTCCCCCACTTTCGCTGGTTCACTTCTGGGTGCCTTTTGGTCATTCCCGGTGTTCCTGCGGCTCGTGCAGCTCGCTGCGGGACTTGTGGAACTCTACCCTGGGTGGGATCATATGATTTTCAACCCATTTTGGACCTTTTTCCCGACTTTCCCTCCATTTCCCTCCCACTTTCGATGGTCCACTCCTGGGTGTCTTTTGGTCATTCCCGGGACCCGGGAAGCCTCGGGCCTGCGGCGGGACTTGTGGATCTCCATGCTGGGCATGATTTTATGAGTTTTCTGGACTTTCTCTTCCCCGGGACCCGGGAGGCAGGCGGCTGGACGTTATGCCCCCTAAAATCCCTCCCTTTGCTCGTAAGGCCAATTTTCCTCCGGATTTACTCTCTATAGACCCCAAGGAAAAAAATACCCGACCGGCGTCCATTTTTGACATCGGTCTCCAATCTAGGGCACGCGGGCCGAAAGCGGTACGCCGGTTCCGAAATCCGGCCCCCGCATTTTTTGGGTATTTTTTGAAAAAAATGGCATTTTTGGGACCGGGGGGACTTGCTGGACTCAGTCCCGGGTGCGGATTTTGAAAACGTTGAGGACTTTTGGATTTTCCCCCAGCTTTTCTCCCCCACTTGCAGTTTGACTTTGCGGGGTGCGTTACGGCTGTGCCGGGCGTCCCTGGACTCGGGTGGCCAGCTGCGGGGCTGGTGGGGGACTGATTTTTGAACACTTTGAGGACTTTTGGCTACTCTGCCAGCTTTTCTCCCCCACTTGCAGTGTGACTTTGCGGGCCTTGTTACGGAGGTGCCGGGCTTCCCTGGACTCGGGTGGCCAGCTGCGGGACTTGTGGGACTGATTTTGGAACACTTTGAGGACATTTAACTTCTTTCCCAGCTTTTTTCCCCTCCACTTCCAGTTTGACTTTGCGGGGTGCGTTATGGACGTGCTGGGCATCCCGGAACTCGGGCGGCCGGCTGCGGGACATTTTGCCCTCCTCCAAACCCCAGCCCTCTTTGTTTATCATGCCTATTTTCTGCTGGACACACACCCTCTCTTTTGAGCTGCCTCTTTTTTTAAATTTGGATATGATTTATTGATGAATGGATTTGTTTTCCCCTTTTTAAATGATGGTTGATGTCTATCTTTTTAATACTTGCTTCTGGCTGCAGCCGAGACTTACAGTGTGATGCATCCAACCCCAACCCTGGTTTTTGTTTCCCTTAAAAACTTGGGGAAATGGACAGCTTTTTGGGGGGGCACTTCCAGCAAATGGAGGGACCTATTTGGAATTCCCCACCCGGGTGGAGATCCACGGCGAGCCGGCCTTCCTAAAGGGACAGCAACATGGACACTCTGCCATCATTGCAGCTTCTTTTTTTTTTTGGGGCACTCTGTCATATTTCCAGCTTTTTTTCGTGCTGACTTCCAGCAAATAGAGGGACCTGTTTTGAATTCCCTACCCGGGTGTAGATCCACGGCAAGCCGGCCTTCTTAAAGGGACAGGCACCCCCCTGTCCCTTGACACCTGCTTCCCTCCTCGGCGTCACCGAAATCCCACAAAATGACTGAAAATAGGACCCCAAATGACATCACTCGGTCCGGTTTTTTGGGTCTCACTCGGGGGCTTCTTTGACTCTGGAAGGCATGGTGAACCAAAAGTGGACACTTGGAAAAAAAATCCCCACTTTACAGGTTGACACTTGGAAAAGAATCCCCACTTTATAAATTGACACTTGGAAAAAATCCCGACTATATAAGTTGACACTTAGAAAAAATCCCGACTATATAAGTTGACACTTAGAAAAAATCCCCACTTTATTTTGGAAGTGTTGGTACACCAAAAGTTGACACTTAGAAAAAATCCCGACTTTATTTTGGAAGGGTTGGTACACCAAAAGTTGACACTTAGAAAAAATCCCGACTTTATTTTGGAAGGGTTGGTACACCAAAAGTTGACACTTAGAAAAAATCCCAACTTTTACACTTAGAAAAAATCCAGCTTTTTGTTGCTGACTTCCATCAAATAGAGGGACTTTTTCCATGTTTCTTAACCGGGTGTCGATCCAAGGCAGGTGGGCCTTCTGGAAGCGACACCCTCCTTGACACTTAGAAAAAATCCAGCTTTTTGTTGCTGACTTCCATCAAATAGAGGGACTTTTTCCATGTTTCTTAACCGGGTGTCGATCCAAGGCAGGTGGGCCTTCTGGAAGCGACACCCTCCTTGACACTTAGAAAAAATCCAGCTTTTTGTTGCTGACTTCCATCAAATAGAGGGACTTTTTCCATGTTTCTTAACCGGGTGTCGATCCAAGGCAGGTGGGCCTTCTGGAAGCGACACCCTCCTTGACACTTAGAAAAAATCCAGCTTTTTGTTGCTGACTTCCATCAAATAGAGGGACTTTTTCCATGTTTCTTAACCGGGTGTCGATCCAAGGCAGGTGGGCCTTCTGGAAGCGACCCTCTCCTTCACACTCTGTCATATTTTCAGCTTTTTTGTGCTGACTTCCATTCAATAGAGGGACTTTTTCCATGTTTCTTAACCGGGTGTCGATCCAAGGCAGGTGGGCCTTCTGGAAGCGACACCCTCCTTCACACTTAGAAAAAATCCAGCTTTTTGTTGCTGACTTCCATTAAGTAGAGGGACTTTTTTCTTTTTTCTTAACCGGGTGGTGATCCAAGGCGGGTGGGCCTTCTGGAAGCGACACCCTCCTTGACACTTAGAAAAAATCCAGCTTTTTGTTGCTGACTTCCATCAAATAGAGGGACTTTTTCCATGTTTCTTAACCGGGTGTCGATCCAAGGCAGGTGGGCCTTCTGGAAGCGACACCCTCCTTCACACTTAGAAAAAATCCAGCTTTTTGTTGCTGACTTCCATTAAGTAGAGGGACTTTTTTCTTTTTTCTTAACCGGGTGGTGATCCAAGGCGGGTGGGCCTTCTGGAAGCGACACCCTCCTTGACACTTAGAAAAAATCCAGCTTTTTGTTGCTGACTTCCATCAAATAGAGGGACTTTTTCCATGTTTCTTAACCGGGTGTCGATCCAAGGCAGGTGGGCCTTCTGGAAGCGACACCCTCCTTGACACTTAGAAAAAATCCAGCTTTTTGTTGCTGACTTCCATTAACTAGAGGGACTTTTTTCTTTTTTCTTAACCGGGTGGTGATCCAAGGCGGGTGGGCCTTCTGGAAGCGACACCCTCCTTGACACTTAGAAAAAATCCAGCTTTTTGTTGCTGACTTCCATTAACTAGAGGGACTTTTTTCATTTTTCTTAACCGGGTGGTGATCCAAGGCAGGTGGGCCTTCTGGAAGCGACACCCTCCTTGACACTTAGAAAAATTCCAGCTTTTTGTTGCTGACTTCCATTAAGTAGAGGGACTTTTTTCTTTTTTCTTAACCGGGTGGTGATCCAAGGCGGGTGGGCCTTCTGGAAGCGACACCCTCCTTGACACTTAGAAAAAATCCAGCTTTTTGTTGCTGACTTCCATTAAATAGAGGGACTTTTTTCATTTTTCTTAACCGGGTGTCGATCCAAGGCGGGTGGGCCTTCTGGAAGCGACACCCTCCTTGACACTCTGTCATATTTTCAGCTTTTTTGTGCTGACTTCCATTAAATAGAGGGACTTTTTCCATGTTTCTTAACCGGGTGTCGATCCAAGGCAGGTGGGCCTTCTGGAAGCGACACCCTCCTTCACACTTAGAAAAAATCCAGCTTTTTGTTGCTGACTACCATCACATAGAGGGACTTTTTTCATGTTTCTTAACCGGGTGTCGATCCAAGG